>NW_026054671.1:0-260378 GCF_022830035.1 Ophidiomyces ophidiicola
CCGAGCACGACCGGCGTCTCGCTCTGAGCGGTGGGTGGGGGCCCTCCCTACTCTCCCACCGTTGGGTTTTGTTTCCTTTTTTTTTTTTTTTTTTTATGAGGCGGGGGTGGGTTTTTTTTTTTTTTTTTTTTTTTTTTTTTTCTCTCTTTCTTTCATTTTACATGATCACGCATTTTCCGCAGCATCCGCTGCTCTCGCCGCGGTCGTCGACCTCCATCTTGCCTTCGGGCGAGCGGGCGCCGTAGCCGCCGCCAGACGAATAGGAAGACATCTCCTTGTTGTAGCGGCGGATCTCGCGCACGATATCGTAGAAAGCGTCCTCGACGTTGACGCGGGATTTGGCGGAGGTCTCGATGAACTTGCAGCCGAAGTCGCGTGCCAGCGCCTCGCCCTCTGCATGGCGAAGCGGCGTTAGTTTGCATGCAAAATGGGGGAAGGTTAAGGAAACGCCATGGGAGGCGAGCGGCGCGAATCTTACCTTGTTGGGACACGGCGCGCTCCTTTTCTAGATCGCACTTGTTGCCGACGACGATCATGGGGAAGTAGTCCTTGTCCTTGACGCGCAGTATTTGTTGCTGGTAGGTCATGATCTCTTCGAACGACTGGCGCGAGGTGATGGAGTAGACGAGTAGGAAGCCCTCGCCGGTGCGCATGTACTGTTCGCGCATGGCGGAATACTCCTCCTGGCCGGCGGTATCGAGGACGTCTAATAAGGCGACCTCGTCGTCGATGACACACTGCTTGCGGTACGAATCTGTCAACCGGGCGGGCGGCAGGTCAGCATGCAGACACGGGCAGGGGAGGGCGCGTGGTGCGGGCGATTACCTTCAATGGTCGGGTCATACTCGTCGATGAAGTGGCTTTGGATGAGCTGTATGGTCAAACACGACTTGCCGACACCACCACCGCCCACGACGACCAGCTTGTATTCACGCAGAAACTAGACGCAGGCGGGCATCAGCCAAGCACGGAGGCAGGCAGGCCGGGCGACAGAGGCCGCAGAGCAGAACGCACCTTGGACGTGGAAGTCATGGTTCCGGACGGGACGGGACGGGCAGCAACGCAGCGAGCGCGGACGACGGCGACACAGGGGGGCAGATAGACAGACAGACAGAGAAAGAGAGAAAGAGAGAGACGGCGGAGGAGAGCGTCTCGACAGCAGAGATAGGCAGAGCAATTGGAGAGAGCAGGACGAGGGCGGCAAGAGGGGGGCGGGAAGGACGAGAGAAGGGCGGTTGGGGATTGGAATGGGAATGGTTTGCTTTGCGTTGCTTTGCTTGCTTGGGGGGGGGGGGGGGTGACGGCTTGGCGGGCGACTCTCTCAACCGACGGCTGGCTGGCGGCGCTAAACCCGCGCTCGGACGGGCTGTCAGGGGCTGCGTCTACCCAGCGACTGCGCGAGTCTACGACGGCCTGGTTGGTTACATAGTTGCTGGCTGGTGGGCTACGAGCATAACTAACCACTTAGTTAGCTGGCTGGCTACGGCGTGCGCGCCGTCGTGGTCGCGTTGCGCAGCACGGCGATGGCGAGCCAGCACAGGCGGCAAAAGGGGATCGCGGGCGCGAAAAGGAGAGCCTGCGAGCAAACGAGCGGACGGGCGAGCCAGCTGGCGGGCGGCGGTTCGGCAAGCCTAGGCAGCCACCCAGCAGCCGGCCAGAGCTCGTCGCCATCAGCTAAACACTCGCCGTCCACACGCTTCCGCTTCGCCCAAGCGACCGCCGTCAACCTTAACCCTCGCCCGGTGCAAAGGCTCGCGAAGACCAGACGCCCTCCTCCTCCTCCTCCTCCTCCCCTCCTCCTTTGCTCCGCGCTGCACCGCCAGCCCTGTAGCTGCGCTACTTAGCCGTGGACGCGTGTGCCTTGCTCGATCGCGCGGGTCCCCCATCCCAAGGCTTGATTGCGGGTGCGTAGCGATACCTGTCCTGCCTAGAGCCCGCCCAGCACGCAGACCGACAGACAGACAAATTGTTTGCCGCCGCTCGCTTCCAGAACGCTTCCACCACCGCCTTGATGCCGATGGAGGGCGGGTGTGCCCATCCCGAGAACCGGGCGCCCAAGCCCGCCAGGCCCCGCCGCCGACCACAAACCAGCTGGAGGATGAAGAATACCAGAAGAGACGTGCAGTACTTAGTTAGTAGTTGCGTATGTACTCCCCGCGGACTGAGCCCACCAGCACAGGGCGCCGCCCGTGGCAGGGAACAATCCCTGCCCGCGCGCCCTGAAGACAACGACGCACGCTGTTGTGGGAAGAATCGCCACGGCCTGGGCGTGCATCGGTATACAGCGCCCGTATCGACGAAGTATACGACCGACGTCAAACCAACCCCTCCTTCGACGACCGCCCTGCTTGAGACGCGGACGGTAGTTAAAACTACGCCATTCGGCGTTTGATGATCTCTAGTCTACCTCAGCCCCCCTCGTTCCCCAGCCCGAGGAGGAGAGCTGCTTCTACGTCCATCATCGATCGGGCCATGGAGAATCTGCAAAGCAAGAATTTCCTGCATGCTTTTTCGCCTTCGCCATGGCTGCGATCGTCTTGACCGTCGAATTGCGATCAACAGTCGTCTCGCGCTGCACTTCTCATTTATCCATACTACTACAGCCAGCCTGGCGACCGTTCCTCGGTACGAACTATGGAGCAACTCCGCACTTTGTATCTGTTTGCTGGACGAGCTGCGAGCACATGGCAAGACACTCAATAATAATACTCTCTCTCTCAGGCTGCCGATATGCAGAGCCAATCCTGGGGATTGTGAAATGACCTGCATATGCGAACAATCACCTGATAGGGGCTGTGGCCGTCGTCCAAGCGATGTGGAAACGACAAGCCCCCCCGCTAAAATGCCCGTGGCCTTGAGAGCCAAGTTCCATCCTGAGACACTGATGCTCTCTGTTTCCAATTGCCCCCGGCCGAGCCCGCTACCTAGCTAGTTAGCTGGCCCGCTCGCCGTGTAACTAACCAACTAACTAATTCGTATGCTCCAAACGTCCCAGACGGAGTACACACGGCCCTACGAGCTACGATCCTTATGGGGTGCGCATGCACATCCACACAGACATACATCATCTTGCGTATCCCTACGGCGGCCGAGTGCGTCGTCAACTAACTACATCCCCACAGCTGGCCTGCATCTCCGAGTCAGATCTAGTTAATTGCGGTCTTAGTCTCTGATTACTCCGTACTTCTTTACAAAACCATATGCACCACCCTAAGCCGATCTTCATCTCTCCACGTGGACCAGCTCTATGACCGCCGGTGCACCGCAGTCGGGGAAGCCTAGCGCCCTTTTGTATTAATATAACTACCCCCATCCCCGAAACCCTTTTGCTGGGAGGTCTGAGCGGCCGCTTACCTGGTGCTGAGGGAACAGGACGGTCTCTGCGACCACGACGTTTTCGCGCCGACCCGCCGTGAATACAACAACTTCGGCGATGTCATCTGGCGTCAAAGGTTCGCATCCACTGCCAACAAGGCATATCTGGTCAGAGCCGTCTGCCACAGCAAGAAGCACTATTCTTTACTCACGCGTAGACAGCATCCGCCTTTGATTTGTCCCCATAAAATCTAACCACGGAGAATTCCTATAATGATAATAAATAGGACAAAATTGTGATCAGCGGACATACTCTCGGTTTCTTCTCGGGGCTCGTTATTCTTATCCTTACCGTCTCCACCTGACCAGGGTCAATTTCAACGACCCGGATTCTCGTTGCGATCAGCTCCTTCCTGAGGGCACTCGTGAAACTGCGCACGGCGGCCTTCGTCGCACAATATATGCTGCCACCCGCGTAAGCCTCGATGCCGGCAATACTTCCAATGTTGATGATGTCCCCTCGCCCGCCGTCGGGTCGCTTCTTGAAAATCGGAAGGATTGCCTGTGTCATATTTATTAAGCCGGTGACATTGGTATCGAACATCACTTTGATATCGTCCCGGTTGATATCTGGCGCCTGCGCAACGCCTTTGACAAGACCTCTACAAGCAGCCCCAACAAGACCCCATTAGCTCTCCATTGAGAGAGAACCGCGAACGTAGAATGTAACTAGCAGACAGACTCACGCGTTGTTTACCAGAACATCAATCTCCCGGAATTCCGCCGGCAACGAGCTCACGAAGCGGTCGATCTCCTCCGGCTTGCTCACATCCAATTGATACGGCAACACCTTGACGCCGGCGCCGACTTCGGCCTTGATGTCTTCGGCAACCTTGTTCAACGAATCAAGTCTCCGGGCCGTGAGGATCAGCCTAAGATCGTTCGGCGAAGTGCGCGCGAATTCGAGGGCCGTGCTCCGCCCGATCCCCGACGACGCGCCCGTCACCACGATGGTCTTGCCTTCCAGGCGCTTCCCCATAGCCGTCGCCATTGTTCTCCGCGCGTATGCCTGCTGGAGGATCCGACGGGTCGTCCGGTTGTTGTTCTGAAGTAGAAGGCGTAGATAGAATGAATGGGCGGGGCTAGAGATGTTCGTATACCGGCTGACGTTTCCGAGGAGTCTTCTGCAGGTGTGAAAACAACGCATGTGTGATATGCACGACGGGAAAAGAAGGAAGAAGGGGACCAATGGCCTGTTGCAGCGCTTGTAGGTGTGAATGGTGGGTGTTGGGGGGGATGTTTGGCGATGCTCTTACCCCCACACCCCCAAGGCCCATCGCGGCCCGTTCTAACCGATGGTAGCCTGTGATAGTTAACTACTCCGTAGATAATCGCCATCTTGTCATTTTTGTACCTCCAACATCTCACAACCACACATACCTCTCAAGCTAACTAGTTGTGGAAATGATACCCTCAAGTCTCAGCTATTGTGTCTTCCTCGCCCCCACTACTGGTAAAGAAAAAGATTGCAAACAATGTCCTACAGGGGCCGTGACGTCCGTGCAGTGACGCAAACATCCTGCTGTATCATAACGGTGCCTGGGGCCTCAAGTAGAGCTAGCCGTGCCTTTTTGATCTCAGCTTTGTGTGGTGAAAATACCAGCTAATAATGGAGAGTTTCCCCACAACCTCTCCTCCTACCCTGGTTATGGCAGTACTCCGTATTGGCTGCTTGTTTGCCTGGTCTTTCACCAGTACCCCAGATACCCAAATTCAGCTGTGGAGAAGCCGGAAATGCCTTCATTTGTTGTGCAAACTCTGTTTTCTGCCTTGCTGAATGAAATTTGTTTTCCCAGGTTTCTTTTTTTCAATCAGGTGTTTTTTTTTTCTTTTTGGAAACCTTTCTAGCCTATCTTGATGCATAACGCTGAAGGTACTTGTTTTGGCAGTGAATATGCTCCATCATTGAATACTTTTTTAAAAACCTCAAAAGTCGGTCAGATCCCATGAATAGTCTGTGTTGTTAGATATTCACGGTCCCATCTTACAGAGTCACTTGGTGCCACCCTCAAAGGCCTGCTTGTTGATTTATATATTAAGTGGACAATGAGCTCCTTTGACATAGTTAGCCCGCTATGCCTATGCAGAAACCGCCTCCCAAAATTTCACTATCAGTGATTTATTCCGTTCTGAGGATATATGTTGTCATACCCGGTTCTTGCTGTCAATGAGCTGTTTCTTGGTTGGCATGGAAGTCTTTTTTGAGTCGTTCCCTTCTTGACTACCAGGACCCGGAAATTCTTTTCCGTCCACTTCATTCTGTCTGTCATTTCTCAGTGCTTCAACAATATCAAATCCTTACTCGATCTTATCGACTACCTGGAGCCTTTGTGGCTGGATATAAACTCCTAAATATAAACGACCTCAAAATGCCATCACAATCGTTGACTGGCGGCCACATTCGCTGGGAGCCACTCATCCATCGCACTCTGCAGGAAGATGCCACCCGCCCCAACCGACACCTTCCTTGCAACGCCCTTTCCCATATCAGCTACCCGCAGCGGCTGTCGCAGCAGGAGCATGGCTCTCGGCTTTATTCAGCCATCGTCACCTCCGACACTCCTGGCCCATTCTTTCTCATCAACGCCGCCCTTCAGAGCCCGACAGAGCTGCTCCGCAGCTCCAGCGCCACCTTCATTGTCCCGCTCCGGCAGCCACCTCGGGATGCATCTCCATTCTTTGCCAGGTGGCTGCCGGATGTAGCCGTTTTCCTGGTTGAGCACTGTTTTTCCGTTCCAGTCGGTGTTCAGCGCTTCGAGGACGGAACGAAGAGTGCACAGGTGCAGGAGAGCAGCCGTGGCGTGGGTCTCGCGGAGGTATGTCAATTCAACGAAACACTGCCCTGTCATAGTGACCGCTCTCTGCAGGCTGCCCTGAGTGAAGAAGAAGTCGCAGAGCTACTGAAGCTAGACCAATTTGACTGGGGCGATGAAATCTTCACGGACCCCATGCTTGTGGAGTCGGAGTCTCGGAATGAGCAAGACCATGCTCTAGACTTCATGCAACAGACAGACACCAAGAGGAATGGTGAAGTCTCTTCAGTAGCTCTCCTGGAACATAACATGACAAACACTGACATGAGTTGTGACCCAGGCCCTGTGCCTCCGACCGTCGTGTTACCCATTACTGCCCTGTCAAATCCAGTCACGGATTCGGTGACAGCAGCGATGTTTCTTGAGTACGAAACAATCTTCACCGATGACAGTACGGGACTTTCACATGACGGGCAGCCTGCCGATATCCTACCTCTATCTTGCGCTGCTGGAGACGAGATATTATGGCAACAGCGGTGCATGGCGCGCGACCCTGGGATACACCATTTCAATTGGCTAGGCCGACCCGTCTCGGAACGCAGTCATACTCCCCCAGAAGTATCTCTTGTTGTCATCACCAGTTCTCCCAAACCCTGGATGCATGACATATCACGAGCCGGGGCCATGATGCGGCAAGCTCTCACGTACGTTGATCCGGTTCTTTTCAAAGGCGATAAGAGCATCCTGTCCAGGTTTCGTGGCCATGCATTGATGCAAGCTCTGCGGGGACGCGTTTGTCAATTCTACACTCCGAATGGTACATGGCAGAAAGATCAAAATGGCCATTGTGATATAGAGCCGTGGCCGGATCCTGGACACCCGAGAGCCTATTTAACCAGCCCATGGCTGATAGTTACCGGCTGGTTGGGAAGTGATGACACTCCAACAAGGTTTAGTTATATGCGCGGGTCGAGTGCGCCGTTAATTAGGCCCAGGGTGCGAAGATCGGCATCCTCTCTCAGTATTTCAGACACCGCATAGTGATGTTCGCTGTTATTCATTGCTTAATATACCCCTTTATATCGCCACTGCCGGGCTAACGACTTACATATAACGCTATATAAATTCCTCGGTAATTATTTCGACGAAGTTCAGTGGGTGGTGGTTGGTTGATTGGATTATCAACGGCCTACTGTTCATGTGATGTGCATAAACTAGAATAGAGTTGCGGCTATAGTGCTATAGAATTTTTTATATCGAGCAAATTGTGGCATATTATCAATGTTATTAAGGCTACGAGAAGAGAAAATCCCGCGAAACTTAGGGTTCACAGCCTGTTCAGAGGAAAGGGTGATTGTGTTAGAGGCTGATGCAAGAAACATAAATGTAAATAGAAAGTTAAAAACTTGATGACAAAAGGCCGCTTCCTCCTTTCTCCATTTCCGTCCCAGTAGAGGCCTGTTGTCAAGAACCCATTCAAACCACAAAAACACCGAAGATATTAATCATAGTAGTTCAATGGAATACCAGAAACGAGAAATATTGGAACAAGTCAAATGTGGCGCTGAATGATCAAAGCGGATGAAAACAAAAGACAATAAGAATGACTTAAAGAAGAGTAAGCTGCTACGGCTCCAAGGACGCCAACTCTCTCTCTTTAGCCCGAAGGGCCTCGCGCATATTCTCAGCTTCTCTTTGAAGTTGAGCTCGCCGTTCTGCTTTGAGCGCTTCTTCCGAGATTGCTGCAGGTCCTAAAGGAGGTGCAGGGGCGATATTTGTTGACGAGGATGGTGGTAAGGAGGTTGGCGCTTGAGGGTAGGGAGACGGTGCTTGATGTCTTCTCGGAGCAGATGTACCAAGGGATGGGTCGATATGAGATTGGTCGTAGGGTTGCTCAGCATGATTGAGAAGGGATGAGATAGAGCTTAAGCGGCCGGATTGAGACACGGAAGAGAGTGCTGGATGTTTCATGGGTGGGAGATGAGCAGAAGATGATTGAGTAGAGTTGTTAGAAGAAGTATCGAGTAAATGGGCATCTTCGAAGGAACGCTTTTTAGAAGCCACATTGTTTGGTGCCTGTCGATCGACGCTTAAATACTCTGTTTGCGGAGGCCCGTAATGGGGAAGGGGCGCAGATTTTGAATTATACCCAGTGAAATCAATAGCGGGAGGAGTGTTGTTTTGCGATTGGTATGCAGCGAGCATTCGAGGCGACAGTTCCCCCAAGATAAACGGATGTGCCTGCTCAGGGTGTGAGAACCTGCTTCCTTCAAACTGACTTGATAAAGAGGCGGTTGACATTTCGGGAGAGACTGATGAATCGTGGGATGAGCCGGCGGTTGGTGATCGATCCCTAAGAGCGGGAACAACTCGTTTCCTCCGTTTGATAACCGACTTTTTCATATTGACTGGTCGCGCACTGCCATGAAGCCGAGAATAGAGACCTAGAAAGAGAAAAGTGAGCCATCAAGGAAAAGAAACGGAGGATATTTTATATACCACAAGCATTGCAAATGGGATGACCCTGGTCATCTCGCCTCCATAAGGGAGTGATTGTGGTGCCGCAATTCTGGCAGGCAGTGGGCAGGCCAGGATCTTGTCCGGGCGCCTCCGCTGGGTCGCTCGTTTGTTGGTTTATGTTTCCTGCTTGGCCAGCAATCTGCGAAGGCGTCCTCGAAACGTGTCTTACGGCGGGACGTATGGTGGATTTGTATACACGATTGTTGTAGGCGGGGCAGCCATCGCAGCCGACAGCACCTCCTGTGCCATTGCAATTTCCACCACCAGGGCATGTTCCAGCTGATTCTTTCCCATCACTTGAGACTAGAGATTGTCTACCAGGGCACCCTTCTGCAGCTGGAGACGAACTGGTTCTGGAGTTGGCGTTGAGTTGAGAGTTGGGTCCGTTGGTAGCGGTAGCGGGAGCACGGTTTCGGTTCGTAGGGCGATCAGTATTTCGGGCTTTTAAATAAAGACCACAGGCGTTGCATATCGTCGATCCGTTGGGTGCTCTGCGCCAGAGCGGCGTTCTTTTAGTTCCACAGTTTCTAGAAGAAAGACTGGGTTAATATCAAAACTACGTAGGACTAGTTGGGTGAGAATTGGCTGCATACACGCAAGAATTACCCAGAAAGATTTGATTTTTGCCCTGTGGTTTTGGAGATTGGCGCTGGGCATCAGATAAATTGTCATCGCTGGGAGCGGTCAACATTTGCTGCTCTCTCCCTGCGCTGCCTGCACTGGGAGCACGTTCGATCTCGCTACCTTCTGACCTCGCCATGGTTCCCGAACCAGCATAATCAGGTATGTGGTCCCTCCCTCCGCGAGCAGAGGATACGAGCTGGTGTGCGGCATCAAGATCTTCGGCAGATGGGTGCCGCATGATGGTGTTCGCGGAAGGGGGGTTCCTGATAACGTCCATTGAGGCAAGTAAGGCTGAGCCCCTGCAACGCTCGCTTTATCGGCAAGAACTCGTTCTTTCGGAGATTCCAAGCAAACAAGAGCCGAGATGCTCAACAGGGGAAGGTCTGGTTGGAGTAGGATTATCAAGGTCAGCGCCCAGGCGTTATGATGCCCGACTATCGACAGAGCCAAGGCTGCAGTCCGCGAGATGGCAGGTATGGGATCGAGAATCGGAGCAAGAAAAACACCGGGCTTCAACTCTGTCGGATCACTGGGTCTGAGCCCAGCAACAGAGTGGGTTTCGAGGGTGTCGACACCAAAGCGTGACGTGGAAGGGAATGGAGGATTGGAGGAAGCCAAGGACCAACTGTTGAGGAGTCGAACTATGGAGTACAGTGATAAGCGCTGCAGAAGTCGGGGGCAAGCGGTGTGATTTTCAGAGGAAGCCTGCAAGGACGGGGATCGGCGAGAGGCCAGGCTATGACAGGCGTCGCAGTCGAGTGAGCAGTCTAAAAGCCAGATAATTAAGCCGATGAAAAAGAGGACGTGAAAGGCAAACAAAGGATCGAGGACGACAGGGGCCGGATTTGGAGGCACAAGCTCACCCACCTGGAGCGATCTGGAGCACAACGGGAAAAAACAAAACCAGCGGAGGGTTTAGTGGCAGAAGAAAAAAAAGGCTTCAAGCGACACCAGGCCTGCTCGGCACGGAACGGTTCCAGAGAGTCGATGAAGATCGTTTGCCAGGCTCCAGGCTTCAGGGGGCGGTAGAGTGGACTGACGCGAGAACAAGACGGAGCAGCGGTGGCAGACTGAAGGATCTGGGTACAGCAGCGAGTCGAGTCAAGCAGCGCAGCGAGGCATGCGAGCGCGAACCCCCCGGCTGGAAAAAGGGCTGCAACGCGGCGGATCCTTGTCGGGAGTTGATCCGATGCTGATTTACTTCGTGATTATCTTATCTCTTGGTGCAGGCGACACGTTCTCCGCCGTGCTTTTTTCCGCGTGCGCCCCCACGGCGCTCAGGCTCTTCAGGCGGGGGTGTCTCTCTCGGCTGCGGCCAGCTGCCCGCGGCTTCGCCGTGCTACTCTGCTGCTCGCTACCTACAAATCTTGCTGCCTCCGCCTGTTTCTCGCCTGCTGCTGCGGCTGAAGCGCCATCTGATAACCCGCGGCGTCAAGCCCGGTGGGCGGCGCTAGGCTGCTTCCGGCGTGGCGCGTCATGCGAGATTGCCAATCTGCAATCCAGCGTCGCTGATTGGCCACGGTGGGTGCGTCAGCATGTCTGGCGGACTGCCTATTGGCCTGTGGGCCGGGGACTACGGGCTAGCCGTAAGAGGAAAAGCGCGGAATCGATGATGCATTTAAAGTACAACACGAAAGAAGCCGAGGGCAATTTATTTCCAAGTATACACTCAAACACCACGGATGTCTCTCCAGGAAAAAAAGCGTAGCGGCCAGTACCAGGGCTGGAGGCGCCTGAACGGCAGGCTCTGGCTACCCCAGGATGTCGATCGAAGGGCTGCAGTGTGGGGGACGCCGTCTAGGGCCGGGGCCGCTGGCGTAGTAGTAGCAGCCCGGTCACGAATTCGCCAGTCTAGATCTGCTCCGCTCCCCAGGCCGGCTCCGCCTCCCGCATGTTCGCTGGGGGCTCGATAGATGGAATGAATTCGAGCGCAACGTACCCAACACCCACGATTCCCACAATCGAGCCGGCGATGATGCGCAGTACATGGTTCTCCAGGATAATGCACCCCACAAAAACGTAAACTAATCATCCCAAGTAAGATAAATATTCGCCGTAGTCGATGCATTTTGGTCACTTACAAATGCCCCTGCCAATAAACGAGAACATAAACGAGGCGTGTCGCGAGATCTGGGGCGGAACATTCGGCACAAGCTCAAGCCCGCCCGTGGCTACAAAAAGCAACAAAGTCAATGTCAGCCCGATATATCCGTATAGTATCGGAAAGCCAATCAGCGTACCTAATCCGAAGATAATAACGTAAATGCCGATGATTATGTTCCGGCTGGATGGATCAGGTTAGCAAAAATATCTATTCGCGTAGGCCGACCAGCTCGCGCAAAGCTGGTGCACCACGACTTAATTAACCACCGCAGAAACTCACAATTTAGGGTCGGCAAAGAATTGTGAAATTCCTCCAAGAACCATGATGACACCGACGGCCAGATTGACCAAACGACTGCGATTGTGTTGTTAGAAACCGTTCGACCTGAATAAATTTCGGCAGAGCGCCTTCTTCCGACGGTCGCCTCCTTGACCGTAATCTTCCTTATTCAGAGTTTTCACATACAAAATATTTGAGTAGTCCATCTTTGAAATATCACGTCCCAACTCGATTCGAAAGCGTATGTAGTTTTGGGCGTATTTGCTGTCGTCAGGTCGCGCTTGAAGAAATTGAGTCTAATGCGAAAGGGCGATTAATCTTGAGCTTAGGAGATAACGCCGGAGTCTGTGGTAGCTGCACTTCGTGGCGAGTCTGTGGTGAAAAGGTGGCTGGTGAGAACAGGCAAGCGCATTCCGGAAACAAATTAGGATGAATATACTCCGTACCTATATATGTACGTACCGTAGAGCACAAATCCGAAAAGAGGAACGTGAAGAATGGCGTGCGAAGAGGAATGGAGATGCGTGACAGCAAAAGAAGATCTGGAATCGAAGCTGCCTGGTGTCCTGTGCTGCTCAGCGGCGTAGCCCTGAAGCTGTCAAGCTTGGGGGTTGGCGGATGACTAAGCACGGTTCGGTGACGACAGCGAGCTTATAAGGCTTCAATCAAACTATCTCCGGAGTAGGTACCTGGCCCGGGGCAATTTTTAGGTAAATTATGAAACCGTTTATCTCCAGCTCGTGTCCTAATTTGACCCGGTCATGTTTCACATCTAAGAGCTTAGAAGACGAGTTTCTAATGAGTTTGACGGGAGAATAGCAGATGCTTAAAGTCTGCATATGCTCCCTATAAACTATCATAATGTGTCTCTTTCTCATGATGGGTTCCAGGCCTATAACTGTTTCCTCTGCTCTTTATCAAAATTGCTTCTGCTTGTTTTTGAGCGCCTGTTTGCGTCGCGTTAGAGGGAGATCAGATTAGATAGCCTATCAAGATGTTCTGCACAGATAGAGGTTTCAAGAAATGCCGTCAAATGAACTTTGAACCATTTGCCAGTGAGAAATACACTTGTATTTTTATCACAGATTATATTAATGTCATCTTTCTACACAGGAAAGGAAACTAGTCTCAAAATGTGAGCGCTACAAAATACTGGATTTACCAAACTTAAAAAGAAATAGACATTGGAGAAGACAATGGCTATGTCGTATCCTGCTTTGGTTTTTCTTCTACTGTCGTATCGGACTTCGCACCACTTGCATCAGCAGCGCGCGATTGCTCAACGCCCGCCTCGAAGTCAAGAAGCTCGCCATGCTTACCATAGCGGCGAGGAGTCTCTCTAGCAACACGAACAACAGAGAAAACAGAATCAGTATTCTGGAAAATGGTATCCATCTCTTCCAGAGAGCGGTATGCCGTTTCAGGGTAGAAGAAGTAAACAACTGGAATGATGAATGCGTTGCTGCAGGATATATTAGCATGCTAACAAGGCCATTCGGAGTGAATCGCCTTACATGACTGCGAAGATGATGTAGGTTTTGTATTTGATAGAACTGAAGGAGACTGGGGTGATCATGACCACCATGAAGTTGAAAGCCCAGTTGGCAGAGGTGGACAGGGCATTGGCAGGAGCTCGAATACGAAGAGGCACCTAGGCGAATGTTAACTTCCGCATCTCCAATAGTAGGAGCGCCAAGGTGAAAGAAAGGGTAACCTACTATCTCAGCAGGATAAAGCCAGGTCATTCCAAGCCAGCCGATGGCAAAGAACGTATTGAAAACAAATAGGAAAACAGCCGCAACAATACCAGGCTTCGCCTGGCCCTCGAAACTAGTAGATATAGCTAGAACAACCATAGAGAAGGACATCCCAACCGCCCCGAAAAGCATCAGTGGGCGACGACCGACTTTTTCAATAATGAAAACCGGAATCCATGAGACAAGGAAATACTCAGTGCCGTTGCAGGCAGCCAAGATTCGGGATAAGGACCCGTTCAGACCAATGCTACCCTCATAGATAGCAGCTGCATAATAAGTGATGAGATTGATACCAGAAATTTGCTGGAACACTTGGTTGACGTATGCGAGTACGACTCGGTGCAGGTGACGGTCTTTGTTGCGAAGAAAGAGATCCTTGAATCCACTCTTAGACATTTCCAAGACGGTTTCTTTAATTGCAGTGAATTCAGTGCTGATATATGGGTTGTCAGCGTCGAGGTCACTGAGGGCTCCCAAAACACGCATAGCTTCATCTTCCTGACCCTTGAGTATCAGCCATCGGGGCGATTCTGGCAAAGACAAAATGAACATCATGATAATGACGGCAAACACTATCTGGAACGCGATAGGGAACCGCCATGAAATACTGCTGGGTTCGAGGAACGAGAAGCCAAAATCCAGCCAATAACTGATGCATATACCACCAGTGATCAAGGCGCCTTCAATCATGACTAGTTGGCCACGACGATGTGATTTGGAACATTCTGATTGCCAAGTTGGGACCGTCGATGTATTCAGTCCGTTTCCAAGGCCCGTGATAACGCGCCCAACAATAAACTGCGAGAGATCGAAGGCGGCGCACTGTAAAATAGCACCAACGATCATAATGGAGCATCCAAAAAAGATAGTTTTGCGTCTTCCAAATATATCACCGATCCATATGCAGGCGATGGCACCCAAAAAACACCCAACATTGTAAGAAGCAACGGAGATCCCTGTCGTATTGATAAGTTTCTTTGATACAATGATAAGATTTACAAGATGCAGTTACCCTGAATTGTCGCTCTATGGTCCCTCTCGCGAGCAGTGAGGCCGACTTGTGCTTCCTTTCGGGTATCAATCTGAGGAAATGTTGTAGCAAATGATGGAAGGGTCAAAAGACCGCCCATAACACCTCTAAGTCATAGTATTAAGTATAATTCAACAATTAAATTCCAGATGAAGACATACTGATCATAACCAAAAAGTCTGTAAGCTTGCGTCAGCTGGAGTTCACCTGCATGCGCTGGAATGGAGCCTATCACAGTATCACGTACAGGAAATCCAGCCCGGCAATCACACCGATTGCGATATTGAGCTTTGTCCCTCGAAACCCTAGATAATTCTTGCTGCCCATATCTGCAAAGTCGCGTTTCTTTATCGTTAAATGGGTAGAAGCCCCTTAGTAGCGAAGAGCATTGGGGTACTCCGTATACAAAAATCGAGCGGGAAGCTTAAAAAAAGCAAGGTAGCACAAAGGGAAACATAAAAGGAAAATTTCCTGGAAAAAACGGAGACACAAAGGTTCTTATCGACCATCCCTGTGCTCGCAGACGCCAGGATCATCAAATAACACAGAGAGGAGACGATCGCTGGCCGGCAACGGCGCCATGGACACCACGAGTTCGGCATCCTTTGTCTGGCTCCTGCCAATTAGCCTAGTGGTCTGGAGAAACCCCACACGATCTCTCACGGCCCTTAGACAAGAAGACAAAACAGCCCGTTGCCTGTCTCAAGGGCCGGTGGATCGATGGGGAAGGCGGCCCCAAGAGTCTCTGCCCATGCAGCGTCATTCCCGGCCGAGTTCTGCTCTACGCCGTGCGAAAGGTCGGCATACACGTAGTAGTCGTACGGCGTGCCTGTCACCCCCACGAAGTTAGGTAACTATCTGTGGTAGGTTGCAGCGTCGCCCTGGCGGATATAGCCAGGTCCGTAACTATACAGCAGCAGGAACAGGGTCTCTTCCGCCCTTGATTCCGGGGATATGTTAACCCAGCACGGTGGCTGCTGAGCCAGGGCCTGGAGACCCAAGAGAGAGAGCGCTGCTGGACAGCGTTGCACCCTGGAATCCGGGGGGTTCAGTGGACCTCCGGCCGTTGATCCATCCATCCTTCACGCTCAGGCACGGCGTGCCACCAACTCTGGTGGACAAAAGGCTGGCTCGGCGGGTTGCCCTAGTGTAGCGGCGACGTGCGACTGAAGCAGCACGGCCAATCAGGTCGCACTGCATCCTCTGCATCTCCGATGATCATCGCCGGGGGTGTTTCGCTCCAGCCTCCAGAAGAGGACGCGTGCTTGGAAAGGCGTGGTCGGTGAATTTGCGCAGTTATTGGCGGCAGGGAGTTGGTTCATGGGCATATGACATGGCGGCTGGGACCTCGGGCGACGCCGCGCGAGAGGCGCAAGGATCGACAGGTTTCAAGCAGCATAAGTCCGGATGTTCCTTCTCGAAGGCAGTTAGAGTAGTTCTTCTGAGTTGCAAAGCAGCCCGGACCCTGCGGTCGGTACCGTACTGTCGCGCCCTTGTTGTGCAGCTTGCTCGGCCGTGGAACCGTCGCGGGTCGTGGAAGAAAAGAATCTGATTATGTAAGAAATGTGTTGCATTCTCTGCCTGGAATCTCTAGAGCTTCACTCTCTGTTTTTGTATGTACAGTACATTTTTTTCCGCCTGGTGGCTCAAGTTTTTGCAGCAGACGAGAGATACCCTAGTACAATGCTTCAACAAAGCTTCCGATCGACCTGCAGCACTAACGTGGATCTTTTCCCGCGAACACGGACAGGAGCGCCGCACGAATTCTGAGTCAGAATCCAACCCCTTCACCAGCTGCTGCCAGTGTTGGCTTGGTCGTTGGGCCATCCTCCGACTTGACCAGAGGGTTCGCACCAGGCATCTTGTCCGCCTCCGCCGTGGCCGTAGCTCCCACCATGAGCCCCGCCGTACTCCCCACCGTTTCCACTCTCTCCGCCCTCCATCGGTTGTTTACAGCGCCTGACCGTATGGCCCACTACGAACAGTCAGTCCTAGACAATTCATCTCATCACGGCATTATCGTTATTACTCACTCTCCTTGCAGTTGCTGCACTGAACCTTTGACCAATCTTTCTTTTCGGGGCATTCGCGGCTCAGATGTCCAGCTACGACAGGATATCAGCAATCGGCTTCATAACAGGAGAAAAGATGCGCAGGTACAAACATACTTTTCTCGCAGTTCCGGCATGTAACATTATCCATGTTGCGCGGCTTGTCGCAATCTCTTGAAAGGTGCCCTTCCGCACTATACCACTCCTTAATGAAAAAATACTTCGACCTCTGGGAGGCAACTTACCCGCAGTTGCGACACGCCCTGTTGCCATCACCCTTTTCGGGGCAGTCCTTTGCAAAATGACCAACTGGTTGCACTTTCAGCATTCTCCTGGGATTACCTTGAGACCGAAATTACATACCTTGCTGGCACCGCTTGCATTCCACGCCTTCGGCAGATCGGGGTTCTGTACAGTCTTTGGCATTATGCCCAGGTTGGCTGTATTTATTTAGTTTTACGCTCCGACGACATGGAATACTTCTTCACTCACCCGCAGTTACGGCAGCCAGATCTTTCCTTGCGAGGCTGGGTGCAATCACGAGCGCGATGGCCTGCCTCCTTGCAAATCACACACTTAACTTCAACTTTCTCAATTTCGGCGCGGTCCTGTTTGCAGCTACGGCGGATGTGCCCCATTTCTAAGATTGATGTGATTAGCAAACAACGCCCTCCAGTCTCGTTTTCGAAGATTGCATACCCCCGCAGTTGTCACATTTCGGAACCTGACGATCCATAGGAAAACCTGCATCGGCAAGACGGTTGAGATTATCTTCAGGAGAACTTGGCCAACGTGTCTTGAGATTCGCACGTTGCGGTTTCTCGCTGAAGTAGAAGCCCACAACATATTTGCAATTTAGTTTCCCCTGCAGGTTAATAGAGATCAGAGTGTCCCCAATTTCTCTCTCCTTTTCCATTTAGCGTGTCAGAGATAAGCCATTGAATGGGCCGGGGGGGGGGAGTACCAATGCAATAAGGTAAACGTTGAATTTTTCCTTGCGCAGACCTTTCTCGATATCATCAAACGTTGCTAGAGGTGCTGCTTTAGAGTAGATTTTAAAAGCCTTGGGATCTGAGTGTCAGCCTGAGAGTGGTTGACTGAACAGAACTATACTCACATCGCGGAAATCTTCTAGATCTCGTTCTTTGCTCGCCTTTTCCATCATGCTCCAGGCTTCTTCGGGCATTTTATCGGGAATATCATTTTGATCAAGCTTTCGGTTTTCTGTGCAGTCTTTGGTTTTGTGGCCTTGGTTTTCATATTTTTAGGTCACAATTTCGTGTTATGAGTGTTCTAAGCTGTATTACCTTCAGCTTTGCAATTCCTGCAGATTTCAGGTCCCTTCTCAGGACATTCTGCAGCTGGGTGGCCTTCTGTATTGCAGAGGCGGCAAGTGCCCTTGAAAACGCGAGGGTTCGGGCAATCTCCTTTATTGTGGCTGTATTTTCTCGAATTAAAATTGGCTCATTGTTGCTTAATGGTGGAATGACCTACCCCTCCTCACCACAGTTGAAACAAGCTCCAGAGGCCTTGCGTGGCTCAGGACATTCGCGGGCAAAATGTCCAGACTGTCCGCAGCTGAAATTCAATGGAAGTCAGCTATCCTTTATCTTATAAAAGTACGTTCGACGTACTTGCGGCAGCCACCGTCATTTCCAGACCCTTCAGCCTGGCCAATACCTCCAGTTTCCTCTGCATAGTTATTCTCATTGTCAAAACCAGCTTCTTGCCAGTTTCCTTCGCCCTCGCCGGCGTTCCAGGCCGCGCCTGCAGTAATCTGGTCAGCCAATTGTCTCTTTTTACATTGCGTCTTTGGCAAACAGAAAAAAATCATGGCTCATGACTACATGAATCCCACTGCCCTAAGATCAGGATTGCAAGTTATACAAGCAAGATAGAGACAAACCTCTTTCATTCCAGTTACCCGGCATTTTGACTGTCAGGTTAGTTAGGATGTTTGCCTTTGTTATGATAAAGATCGCGTGTGCTATTCAAGGTAGTCACATCAAGAATGCACGTTGGCTGTGCCGAATGAAGGCCAGGAACTTACAGAAGACCAGGCTTGGTAAGACACGTTAAACTTCTTCTGGGGGTATGTATATGACAATTCTGGATGGATAAGCAACTATGATGAGGAGATGATGTTGGTTGAAACAACAGAAGTGGGCATAGAAGTGAGAACAATATCAGACCTGCCGCCTTACCCCTTTGGGAAACTCTGTAATTTTGCCAGCTGCTTTTCGTTACCGAACAGCCCACGCGAGTTTATGTTTTCCTACAAACATACCAGTGAGACAGGCGGTTCCCTCCTATTTTCTCTGTTTTATGTATCGGTTTGTTGCATGCGAGGCTGGGCTTTGGACAACATGCCTTTGTTCTGATCATATACTAGGGCACTGAGCTCCCGATACTGAAGAAATAGCCTGCGCCATGTATCTTTGCTTTTCATGACATGGGAAGCAGTAACAACTTGGTATGAAAATGAGAAACGGGCTGTATTTCGAATACTTTGATAAAGTAGATTTATTGATTTTGTATGGACTATCAAGGTCCGCCAACACATCAACTTGCAATACTCCGTGCAATTCACGACGTAACTAGGCAACAGTTAAGCTTGGTCTTGACATTGGAATATTCTCAAGGTATGTATGTAGGTGTGCCATACTTTTATGGCCAAATAATAGTAAGAAATAATATAACGATAATCCAATGCGATATATTGATACTTGAAGAACAAGCAAGCGGAATGGTAGGCTTCAAACCTTCAGTATATGACAGGTAGCCCACTAAACACCCGGCCCAAAAGGCATGTTGACCCAGTCAATGAGGGAAGCATAGTGAAGGAATAGCCCCTGCGAGAGGGTTTAGGGTAACTACTCGTTGACTGCAATTCCGGTCTAACACCGCCGGTACCATCTCTATGAGCATCTGAAGAACGAGCCAGTTCCTGGTTGCCGGAACTTTTTTGGGTATCCCACTCATAGAAAATATACGGGTTGTCAACACACCGCCGTTTGTATGCAACTATGTGTGTACTCCATGCATATGTACGCTACCTCAACAAAGCAAGACTTGCACAAAGAAAAGTGGTTAGGGTTTCAGAGAATGAGGAGACTGGAGTTGCAGTTGGCTTGACCGGAGTTGGCAGATTAAGACCTATACTTCGTACAATTATTAGTAAACTTCAAAGATACTAGACAAAGGCAATGAAGGGAGTACGGAGTACTGTGGGCTCTTCGTTTCCGCGACGGCTCGATGCATATCTGCATCGTGAACAGCCCATGGCCACCCTTGCAGCTGTGGCGTTCGGTCGGCTAGGATATCAGTTCGAGACAGGCCGAGCTGGATGCACACGCGAGCCACAAAGGCGCACCTGTAACTAACCCAGCGTGTGACCGATGCCAACGAGCCGGCTTCGGCGCCTCGTTCAAGCATGCCCGTAATAGGGGTGTGCTGCCAACCCCGGCCTGACAGGGCCCATTACCTAGTTACACCGACAGCGTGGGTGCCAGCGGCGCCAAAAATGCAGGGTTTTTTTTTTTTCGCGCCTCTCGTTTGGGTTGCCGGAGCTCATTTCCTGCAGCCGGGCCTGGGAGCCCCCCTGGGCGCTGCAACGGGAGGAACCGTCCCATTTCCCTGCCAGCCAGGTGCCTGGTGGAGGAGCCCCAAACGAAGTCCCACTACTGGCTTGCGTTGGGAGTCGTGACAGCCCGTGGATCGCCGCCCCTTCGGCTCGGTTGAGGGATGGCGTTGAGATTCGGCCTGGTCTAGAGACAATTTCCAAATCGGAACCGACCTTCACACGCCATCGTACATAACTATGATGAAACGCCTGGTTTTGTTCACGACGGCCCCGGCGAGTTTATCTCCGTCTTTCTGGTCGCGCGACGGCGCAGCATTGGGTGTTGAAAATATCAATTTGCCTTCGAAAACACCAGGGATCGTGCCGGCAACCTACGATGCGGGAGTAGCCTATGTTATTATTACAATGTGCGTACTCCATACATACGTATATCCTACATCCACAGTCAATTCCGTCACTAGAACTGTGATGTTCCGATCCGTTGCCAATTCTGACCATGGATTCCCAGGCTGGCCTGATAACTTAAACGCGAAGCTAACCACCACCTTGCCGAGGCTCGAGTTAAGCCGCCATTAACTACCCTCATTACTTGCGGAGATGGAGGCTTGCTCAGCATTTGATGCCCTTGGCTATCACCGGTACTCGGCCGGCTAACGAAAAGGATTGAATGAAACCTGTTCCCACATTGCACCTCGTGTCTAAAACTGCCGGGTATTATACCCCCTTGGTTGGTTATCAAAGACAAAGAGAATACACACTGTTGCCCTGGCACTGTAAATGAGGTTACTAACCGAAGCGTTTTGTTCAAGACTCTGGAATTGTTTTGATATATCATCTTCTCTTGTTATTCTGGACGATGACAACCACCGCTCCTTTCGCCGAGCCACTATGGCACTACCGCAATTCATCGCCATACTACGACAACTCCCATAAGAGACTCCGTCAATTTGTACGCGAATATGTTGAGAACGATTTGATGCCACATGCAGAGGAATGGGAGCGAGTCGGTCAAGTCCCTGATGAGGTAAATCCAACTGATCTGGAGTTAAAATAAAGATTATTATGTCAATATCAAGATTAAAGATTGTACCAAGCTTGAACCCTTTCTACGTTACGATCTAATTCCTACTCATTTCTTTAGGCCGTACGAAAATATGTCGAAAAAGGGTTTGCTATTGTAAAGCCTACGAAGCGGGAATATATGGGCGGAATATCCATGCCCGCTGGCATTGAACCAGAGAAATGGGATGTATTCCACACTCTTGTTGTTAATGACGAGTTGTCAAGGTATATACAAACTCCAACTATTGGTATCTCTGTCTCAGTGCTAATCTGCTGAAAAGGGTAGGATTTTCTGGAATCCTCTGGGGCATGAATGCCGGCAATGGCATCGGCTGCCCCCCAATTATCAATTTTGGGAACGAAGAACAAAGATTAAAATACTTGCCAGGGGTATCTCGAGGAGAAATTCGTTTTTGTTTGGGAATCACTGAGCCTGATGGTTTGTTCCGGCCCGTCTCATGAATGTAGCTGAGGACTGACTCTTTCTGACCACAGCCGGGTCTGACGTCTCCGGAATAAAGACCATCGCCAAGAGGGTTGGAAATAAATATGTTGTAAACGGGTCGAAGAAATGGATCACAAACGCCATTTTTGCGGACTATTGCACCGCTGCTGTTAGAACCGGAGGCCCAGGCCGTGGCGGAATTTCGTTACTTATTATACCTTTGGCTTCACAAGGGGTTTCTCGAAGGAGAATGTATAACTCTGGAGTCAACGCTAGTGGTTCTACATTCTTGGAATTTGATGATGTGGAAGTACCTATAGAAAACTTGGTTGGACAGGAGAATGAAGCGTTTAAGTATATCATGTCTAGTAAGAGTCATCCCAATCACTGCACAACACAACCCATCTCATAGCTAATTAAATAACCAGACTTCAACCCCGAGCGACTCGGTATGGCGGCAGCCTGCATTCGCCTATCCCGCGTTTGTGTCGAAGATGCGTTTAATTATGCGATGTCGCGCGAGACCTTTGGCCGACCTCTCATTGAGAACCAGATTATTCGTGCTAAGTTTAGTAAATTTGGCCAGCTCATTGAGCCTTGTCAAGCTTTTCTAGAACAGCTTGCCTACACTATCCAACAAAACGAGAGACACAATACAGATGTTGACGTCGGGGGCATGACAGCACTTCTGAAGGTAATGTCCACTCGCTGTTTGGAGAAGGTGTGTCGAGAGGCCCAGCAGATCCTTGGAGGAGCTGGCTATAACAAGGCCGGTAGGGGGGCGAGGATCGAAGCTATCAGCCGTGATGTTAGGGTGTTCGTCGTCGGTGGGGGTAGTGAAGAAATCCTCAGAGATTTGGCTGTTAGGCAGGAGTTGAAATTTCTCTCTGACATACAGCGGGCCAGGATCTGAATCCGTGTACGGAGTAAGTTGTGGGTTTGCGTTTTGTACATACATTTTGCCTGGATATGATTTTAAATTGGTATAAGAGACAACATGATGAATATAAACGCAGCGGTTTTCAGTATACATTCCCTGAAAAAACCGTACTCTTGTCATGAACACCAAACGCCCCGTCCAATATAATCACTCGGTAGTAAAACAGCTCTATAGAACCCAGCAAATTATTTTGGATCGTGGAAAATGCCCCAATAAGCTGTAGGGTGAGTCGAAGGTGTGTAAAAACTGCTTATCTGAATAATCTTCCGAACATACCCCGTGTAATGTTGTTTGCAATTCCACCTGATAAAGCGCTACTTGCAAAGTTTGAGGCATGGCTAAAGCGATCGCACCTAGAAAATGCCACCGTATTTGTGATGGTGAGGATGAGCGCAATTGCTATTTATTCAGTTAGAGCCAGAGCCGTCGTAGTTAGGGAATTGAGACATACCAACAAGACTCAGCCAGATGACGCTTTGTAGCCTAACAATAGCCAGAATGGCCAATCCAATCCACAACGCCGGAGTTGCATACAGACTGATCCAAAAGAACCTCTTATCCGTAGCATTAATGGATCGCGTATTGGGATCTGAGCTTTCAAAAACCCAGTGCGAATCTCCTGTAGCAGTGTTGACTTCATTCCACCATCGAAGTCCGACTAGCCTACGACCAGCGATATTTTTCAGGTAATAGAAATCGGCTGAGAGAAAGAGAAGCGTAGCGATGAAAACGAGGACGCTGTGAGAAAGTGATATCAATACGTGTCCTCCAGGTAGCCGTGTATACTCCTGTCCAAAACATTGATAGGAAAGGGCCTGACGAACAAATCATCAATAAACAAGACACCAAATAGGTACATCAGTAAGCTTCCTAATTCGAAAAATCCAGTCAGTCAAAGCCACGATTAGGAGTAACCTTTTTAGAAAGTCCATTTAGGGAACAATGGCCACGCACCTATTCTGAAGCTTAAGAAGAATAATAGTGTGATAGGATGCGCACTAAGGCGCCAATTCAGGTCGCCAGCTTGCAGCTGATCCATATTAGTGAACGCCTGCGACTCCCCTGTGCATACGGAGTACTACGGCTGCTTTCAATGAGATAATCTCATCTGGGAAGCATCGAGGCTCCCACCAGAAGTGTATAATTAAGTGAGTTTGCACGTGACCGTGCCAATTCGCCGAACGGGCCGTACCCCGAAATTCTCAATTTCCAAACACAAACATTCTGAGATAAGAAGAATGATGAGGGTCTTCAAAATTGTGAACCCCTGCCAATAGCAAAGAGAATGTTGAAATATTGATGAGATTAATTTGTGGACTGCACACTATCGCAGCAAATATAAAACTCTCTAGCGCAGAGAAAATACAAACTTGAGATGAGCTCGAGTGAAAACGGCATGGATCTCGGGGTATAGAGGCCGTATTAGTTATCAGTCGGTATTAGGGCTTTTGGCTCCTTCTCAAAGTTCTTGGCTATACGATGTTGGCAAATTCACAAAGGCACGTATTTTAGCGTGCGAGGCGAGTTTTTTGTGATCTCACAAAGAAAATATATCATACCCAGTCCTGCAGTAAGCTGGCTCCGCTCAAGTCCTTGTATAGACAAGGTCCCACCTAACAGCTGCAGCTTCTGTGGGATCGCAATATCCTAGTGACCACACATTCTTTAAGTACACTTCAGGACGTTGGCTTTGGGATGAAGCAAATCAATTACGAAAACGCTATCAGCCTTTTAACGTCCAGCAGCTTAAGGATATTGCAGCAAGTTCTGTCAATGCCGCTACATGTACCCAGATGGTCAAGCTTCCCGAGGGCGCATATAATAAGGCGTTTTTACTTACAATGGATAATGGTGTCCAAATTGTTGCAAGAATCCCCAACCCTTACCTACCCCCCAGAATAGCAACAGCGAGCGAGGTTGCAACCCTTGACTTTCTTCGCAATGAGCTTGATATCCCAGTTCCACGGGTGCTTGCCTGGAGTGGCGAGAAGGACCAACCGGTTGGAACGGAATACATTATCATGGAAAAAGCTCAAGGTGAAGAACTGGGGAAAACTTGGCTGTCCATGGGTATACCTGAAAAAGTGGATTTAGTCTCTCAGATGGTCAGAATACAGGCAAATATCTGTTTTGTAGACTTTAAATACTATGGTAGCTTATATTATCGCGGCGAAACTAATGGCTACCATAATATCCCAGGCGTTCCTAGTCGGTTTTGCATTGGCCCTTCTGCTGCACTTCAATTTTGGGAAGCTGAGCGAAGACATATGGGTAAACACAGGGGACCATGTAAAAACAGGTGGAATTAACTTACTGCTAACTATATGACTGACAGCTTTTGACTATTAGGGTCGTCCCCGGTCTCATATGCTGAAGGTATAGCAAATCGTGAAATGGACTGGATCCGCAGGTTTGCAAAACCACGCAATGTATCTGATCCATTACGACAATCTACAAGCCAAGAATCTCCCAGCTCCCATATCCATCTCCTAGAGAAATATTTGAAAATCCTGCCAGACATAATACCATCAGGCAATGAGTTATCTCGAGCTACGCTTTGGCACTCTGATTTGCATCTTGGAAACATCTTTGTTGAGAATAGTAAAATAGTCAGCATTATTGATTGGCAAGGTTGCATGAGCCTTCCTCTTTTCGTTCAAAGCAAAATACCAAAATTTTTGCGATCCCAGGGTCCTCGTCTTTTCGATCTTCCACCAGCGGCAGGCCTCACCGAGAATGAAAAGCAAGAAACGTTTCTGAGGTATCAACTATCGCAGCTACAGGGATTTTACGTTTCCAAATTTCAATATTTTGATAGTGACATATTTCAGACCCTATCTGATCCCCATGCTACGATCAGACAGCAACTTATTGATTTTGCTGGCTCTACATGGGAAGACGACGGGTTGTTTATTTTCAAACAGATGATGCATCAAGTGTGGCAGAACTGGAATGAATTAGTGGGCGATGCAGACCGCCCGTGCCCCATAGCATTTAGTCCACATGATATTTCGTTGCATGAAGTTGAGAAGAATGCCTGGGATGATTATAGAGAGCTGTTTAGCTCTCTTGATATTCCTATCGATGGCTGGGTCCATTCCCAAGATTTCCGGGCCAAAGCAGAAACATTACAGAATCTGGCAAGAGAAACTCTAGCCTCAGCCGACAACAAAGACGAAGTGCGGCAGGCACTAAATGCGTGGAAACTGACTAATCCAGAGTCTACTAACCCATAGAAGAATATACAAAAATGCACACCCCTAAGCTGAGCTCCTGAATATCCAGGATTGTTAGAATCCACCTTGGTTTTTAGCCATCGGAAGAGGAGCTCGCCCGACCGCCATCTTGTATGATGGCACCTATGAAATTACGTTAGGTACATGAATACATACAAGGAATGCCTATACTTGGAAAGAAGTGTACAGTCGTTGACTGAATTCCAGCGATCTTCTATGCTTATTTTGTCATCATCCGCCAAACACTAGGAATCATAACTGGTATGCCATGGAATTATTTACCTTGACCATCTTTGATCCAGCTAACTAACCTATTTCAATCATCTTGTCTTTCTATTACCCATCCTCTAATAACATATCGTTTTTTTAAACAGGGGTTCTAGAATACTCCGTTGCAGTTATTTAGCTTCTAGGACGAGCTTCAGATGTGATGTCTAAGGTTCTTCTTTAATTAATCTATTACCTTTCTCACTAGCTATATAATTTTCCTACTTTCGTAAGGTTTTCAGACCTAGACATAGAGCATGTATGTACAGCATGTATGTACAAACATACTAAATCAGTGGGCTTAGCGGCAGTGCACTTAAGACACGGACTTCACAGCTGAGAATTTGGGAAGCCCGGCATTTCACCCGTCTATTTCGGTTCTCATCGTCGCTGGCAGTTCCTGGCAAGTTAGCTACATAGTTATGTCAGCATCGTCGTCAAGCCGAGAAGCGAAGTGTGGGGAAGCTTTAACCCGTTCCATAGAGCTCTAGGCTCTCGAATTTACATATATAACTAGTTCATCCGGCTATACTTAGACATTTCGGCCTCGAGAATTAAAGACAGGGAAGCGGAAGTGGTACCAACATGGCCACAAAACAAGCCCTTCGCCGGGCCCTTTTGTACGGTACGCATATCAATTCAATTGCAAAGCATTGCAAATAGCTAATTTCACTCTCTTCAGTGCCTGGCTCAAGCCAGCGAATGCTGGAAAAATCACGAAATCTTGTCGTTGACTGCGTTGCATACGACCTGGAAGACAGCGTAACGGCATCTCAAAAGGATGCGGCGCGCAATATGGTTCGAAACGAGATGGACCAGCCAAAGTTTGATGGAATCAGAGAGCGAGCCGTACGGATCAATTCAGTAGGCAGCGGCCTAGCAGAACGCGATCTACAAGAAATGGTGTGTATGCCCTCGAGGGCAATACTGGGCTCCAGGGCTGCAGAATTGACAGTTGCCGGTAACACGTACAGTTGAAATCGCCCAACCTGTCTACGATAGTGGCTCCCAAAGTCGACTCCGCCTCTGATCTTCGCTTCATACACGATATGGTAGAGCATGCGCGTTCTACCGCCCCGGCTTTCACTCCCCGTTCGCCTATATCCATTTTGGCTCTCATTGAAAGTGCCAAATCTCTCACAAATCTTTCTGAAATCTGTACCACGTCAACTCTGTTATCTGGCCTAATATTTGCTGCTGAAGACTTCGCACTTGATTTAAGTATTACCCGTACACCTTCTCTGTCGGAATTTCTCTATGCTAGATCCGCCATTGTTACAGCCGCGCGAGCACACAATCTTCCTTCCACGATTGATCTTGTATGTACTTCCTATGGCGCCAAAGCCGGAACAAATCCAAAGCAGGAACAAGCGATCGATATTCTAAGGTCTGAAGCAGAAGATGGCAAAAGACTAGGCTTCAATGGAAAGCAATGCATTCATCCTTCACAGATATCCGTTGTGCAGGATATTTTTAGTCCAGGGAGAAAGGAGCTAGAATGGGCAGTACGGGTGTCTATCGCAGATGATAAGGCTTCGAAGCAGGGAAGAGGAGCGTGGACGCTTGATGGCAAAATGATTGATGTCCCTGTAGCTGAAAAGGCCAGGGCTATCGTGAGAAAGGCAGAAGAGTGTGGTATGGATGTTACAGCATACATGGAGGAGTGGAAAGCCCAGGAACCTCAATAAGTTTTCATTATGCCATAAAGTATCGTACCCAACGGCATTTTTAAAATTGTCTCGCGTCGCCTAAGCTATGGCCCGCGGTGACATATAACTATCCCGAACAGAAACCACACGGCGTTGACCGCAACTTTCTAACGAATACAACACTTCCATGACCTGGAATTATCACAAGCAGCCTATAGGCACTAGATAGAGGAGATCGGGTTCAACCAAATAATCATGATATTCAAAGAAAAGTCTTGAGAGTCATATCACATAAGCTATTTCGACATTCAGTGGCCTTACATGGCAACTCTAAAATAGCAACTGCTGTTCTCGATAATTACTCCGAGGGCAGTTGTTCTAAGCTCGACACTTTCACTAAGGTAGGGGTGAGGATTTTCACCAAAACCTTTATGGAGAAAGCCAATCTGAAGGAGGCGGCTAGAAACCGCCAGAAAGGCAGGGCGCCGACGCGCCAGGTAACCATTATCAGGCCAAGGGAGGCCTCTATCTCTTTTCGGGTTCTTCCCTTTTCAAAAGTTGTATTTTGCCCATCTTAGGGGCCATCGTGGAGCATCCAGCATCGAGGCTGTCCTTAACATCCTGAAGGGCTTTTTTATCCTCATTTAAATCTTTTCCATTCATCTTTGAAAGCCTTTTGCTCCGGTCGCTGCTCGTGGGATCTATACCAAGCACTCCTCCGATGTACCCACCACGCTCGCTCGGCACGTTGAACTCACAAAATACGTATTGCCAGTCTGTAAGCCAATTCTTTACAGCTTTTCCGATCTTGTCCTTTCCATTTTTGCTGTGGTGACCAGTACCCGTAATGGCATAGAGAAGTTTTCGGTTCACCTTCGCATTTTCTTTAAGGGTATTTTCTAGGTGCTCAATTGCCTCGCCGGGATGGAATCCATGTAGATCAACGTATAGTTCATGGTCAGGATTGGATTCTAATTCTTTAATGCCAGAGTCATAAAGGTGACGCGCAGCTTCACGGTAACAACGGCGCATCGCCTCATTCTCAGCCTGGCCACGAAGGGACAAAGCCTTTGCAGCCCTTGCGTCGTTACGGTTCCATGCTTGAGCAGCACTACAATGAGGTAAGAAACAAGTTGAAGATAAAGATTTAAAAGAGTTAGTCCTCACCTTTGAAGAAACTTATTTCTGACATTACCATGTGTGATCGCATCCACACGACATTTGACATATAGTTGATTAGTACGAGGGCCTGTTTCAAGCCACGGCAAATGTTGGGGTGTAGGTATTGAAGGAGAAGCACCGACACTCTCGTTATTATCATTGACAGGACGTATGGCCTTGGGTGTACCCTTGCGTTGGTTTGAGGAGGGTGACATTCGAACTACGTCAGCGATAGAGTTTTGTGAGGCCTCCTTATTAACATTTCCGTCCCGGGTGAGGTTATGTCCACCACGTTTTCCATGGTGCTTTTTGCCCGAGGCCTTTGGATTCAGTGATGAGAGGGTGGGAAACATCTCCGGGTCATCAACGGACAGTGCAGATCCGGCGGAATCGCGCTGTTGATGTCGACTAGTTGGTCGTGAATGGGGTCGTGAAGATTGACCTAGCAGGCTATTTCTATTTCGAACATTAGAAGGAGAAACTCCGCGGTGGTGTGGATTGGAGCTAGGCATAAACTGAGCTGAAGGCTTTTGAGGGTAGAATGTAGGCCACTGATCACCGATCGCTTGCTGCAAAGCTGGGAAAGCCTCATAGTTGTCGTGCGGATGTAGCATTTGCTGGGACTGTGTCGCCGAAGAGCCAAAGGTTGTGTTAGCATTCACCCCAAAGTTGAGGCATCCGACCAACGCGGAGGGGTCATGGGAAAAAGGGCAGGCATCTCCAGCAAGGCAATTGCCCACCAGCCAGTATCTACGCATGTGTAAGCCTCCTAGAGACAGAGTGGGTAGACAGTATAACCTACTTGCAGATATGATTTGTCAAATCGTGACTGAAGCGACAGTCCGCGCGAAGACATTGGCCGGTGGATAACCAGTATTTGCAAACAATCGGGCTCCGGGTTTGATTTGACGGCGTCGAAGGACGTGAAAGTTCCATAGCCATGGACTTCCCAACCAGAATTCTGCCTTCATTGCTCGAGGTTGCAGTATTGTTCACAGCGTCCTTTTCGGTCAAAGCAGCTATCGTCGCGCCAAGATCGTAACCGTTGGCCACCAGCGCCGCCTCAATGTCATCGTTTGAATTCCTGTCGCCCAAAACAGATCGTAATATATCATATGGACTCATATCATTTGGGGCTACCCACTCCGGAGCAGCGCCGCTCAGGGCGGTAGACGACACAGTGCTCTTGGCATCTTCGTTCACCAGCCAATCTACATTATCACTCCCTAGGTCACCATATTCCGGTATTGATGTTTTTTCAGCAAATTCGTATGCATTGAGGCTGGGGCTGTGGGGAATTGGCTGAACGAACGCAAGGCGAGGTGAGGGGCGAGGGGACGTAAAGGGGGATGCCGTCAAGGACCGAGGGGTACGGGGAAAGCCACCACGCGGAACGGGAAAGCCGGAGAGGGCAGCGGTACTGGTAGACGGGGAAGATATGGGAGTCGATGAGTGAGTGAGCTGCCACGATGCAGGCGAAGAGCGGCGGATGACAGTATGTCGAAGCGGGGGAGGCGAGGCGCCGCCCTTCAGGGAGTTGCGATGGCGCCAGAGGACATCCAGCACAGCATTCTCTAGAGCTGTTCCCTCTAACTGAGCCTTGTCGCGCAGAAACTCTTCTAGTCTTTCTGCCTTTTCCTCCTCGTCAATATCAGCATCGTTGAGAACAGGCAAGCATGATTCAAAGATCTCCTCTGCAACCATGGCTGCTGAGGGGCGATTCGAGCAGCTATAGGGTTAGTAAAAGTAAAGGCATAAACAAAGATGTTGATCTAAATCAAGATGATAGATGAATGCTCATTTTGAAATATAAATAAAAGCTCGGGCGGGGATCAGAAGATGAGATGAGGTGAAGGATGGCCACCTAACTCGACGTGTTACATGATAGACTATGTACAAGAAAGAGCTGAAGATATCAAAAGAAAAGTGTGAAGCGGCAACAACCACAGCAACAGTGAAACAGTGCTGTCTAGTTATTGAATGAAGTAAAACAACGACATGAGGCTGGTGGTGCTTGTAGTGAATCTCAAGGTCTGTTTGCTCAGCCTTAGTGAACCAACTAGCACCAGCACCTCAACCTCACCCCAAACTCTAGTCAACACAGGAAACTCTCTACAGGCCCGCCACAACCCAGATCAAAACAACTTGCTGCATTTATTTAGGGGTTTCTCTGACATGTTTTTTGTCCAGTGCATTTTTAGTAACTCCTACAGGGTACATTCTGGAATCATTGCAACACTTTAGCTAACTCAATTTAACAAGCTACCATATGGTCTGTGTAGAGTGGTTGATGATAAAAGCTACTTAAAACATCATAAACAGCGTTCATTTTAGATATGCTATAGATGGGATTTGCAGTTGAGTGTACTATGTTGACATTGTTATACAAAAAATATTCCAATAATATCTATCTGGGCGCAGTATGATTGCTAGAACATAGCAAGTTTGCTACTATCTTGACTGGAGAGTCTGAAATGAATTGTCTGTCATCTTCTTGTTTCATTGAGTTAGGTTGCCGACCAAGTTCATTTAAGCTGCCACTCTACAGAATACTCCGTACAGATTGCTCTGTATTCATACTATATTGTGAAACTCTCATTGTGTGTGTGTGGTGTCGCGTAGAAGAACAGCTCAGCGGCGTTGGGGGATAGCAGACGTGCTTCGAACGATATACGGCTCTTCAGCTTTGTCTTGGTCTGGCAGGCGATGCCTCGACCGGCGGCATAGTAGAAGCGAGCGGGATACTGTTTAGGGTGAGTAGCAGGCAGAGAATGGATGATCGGGTTGGTCGCAACAAAGGAACGCAGCTTGTTGTACAGAGTACTCCGTAGTTAAACTAACTATAAACCACCCTTGTGGAGTGCTCAAGACGGATGTTGGGGGTGAACCATATAGTCTCTGCTTCTCCACTCTCTGGCTGCGCGTTCTCCTGCGGCTAAAAATCCTGCAAAGCATATCGGATGCACTCGGCGAGGGAGCGAGGCTCGGCCCGCTGACTAAGCCACCAGCACAACAGCCCGGGCTTGGCAACACAGCAAGTTACGTGATGATCTGTGGCTGCAGGCGGGCTGTCGAGACATCTCTCGACCGTCATACCTGCTCGAACACCGCATTTCATTCAATTTGCGGCTGATATATGATTCTCCGGCCGGTCTTCCTCCTTCCAGTTGCAATGTACTGACCCCTGCCTCGCTGCGGTGATATTTCCTCGCGTTTAACTTACCGGGTACTCCGGAAGCTGATCAACTAACTAGCCGTTTCGCCCACGAACACCGCGAACTGATGACCAGGCATAAGAATTAACTTGCCTTCTCAAACAGAGGCTGGATAACACAGCGTCAATATCAATTGCCGCTTTTTTCACCTAGAAATGCCCATGCACTCTCACCTAGATGCCGCTGAGCTGCTTCCGGCCTCACCTCTATCTCGAGAGCAATCTATCTCCCCTGGCCTAGAACCAATTCGCCCACCATGGAGCCGGCCACGCTCCAGTCTCAGCCGCCGTAGGCGTACTTCGTCCACCTTCTCCCTCGTGGCGTCCGTCGGATTCCGTGATAAGGCCATTAATCGTATTAGAAGAACCTATATCCGGCTCTACGACCTTTGGACAGAATTGACAGTATGGCAGAAGGTTGTGACTATATTTGCGTTTTTGGTCGTTTCGGCATTTACTGTTGGATTTATGATACTCTCAGGCCATATATTCAAATGGCTGGAACCCGTTGCCTCGGACTGGGAGAAATCCCCTCTGGTGTATTTTGTTCTATGGGTTTGCACGTTTATAGTATCCTTTCCACCCCTAATTGGCTGGTCTGCTATTGGGACAGTATGTGGCTATTTGTTTGGTATATGGAAAGGGTATATTACGAGTGTTCTTCAGTGCTATTATCAGATTGCTAATGTGTTGCTTAGTTGGATAGTATTCGCTACAGCAACAGTTGTCGGATCAACATGTGCTTTTATACTATCTCGCACAATATTCTCTGAATTCGTACATCGCATTATCAAACATGATAAGCGCTTCGCAGCTCTTGCCCTGACCTTAAAATACGATGGGCTGAAGCTTCTGTGCATGATCCGACTTTGTCCACTACCGTATTCAGTATGCAATGGAGCAATATCAACGTTTCCTACAGTGCAACCACTCATGTATGGTCTTGCCACGGCCATAATAACTCCAAAATTATTTGTGGCAACTTTTATTGGCAGCAGGCTTCGCATTCTCGCCCAGAGCGGAGAAAAAATGGGTGCGATCCCGAAAGCTATCAATATCACTAGCATTATTATCGGCGTCTGCATTGGAATATTTACTGGCTGGTATATATATAGACGGTACTCAGTATATCCCGCCTAGTTACATTTTCTCAACTAACAAATATACTCACAGTACCCTCGCTCGTGCTGCTGAACTTGAGGCTGAAGAACGGGCAATTCTCGCGCAAGCAGCTTCCGATCCGTCACAGCTGCCCCCGCCTGGCTCCTTCGCTGATGATCCTGACGAATTCATGGCTGCATCCAGCCCGCTGGATCGGGATGAGGAAGAGCAAATCGGCTTCAGAGATCAAGAACGCGAGCTTCGGAGGGATATAGATAATGACCACGTAGCAATAGACACTCGAGGCTATCAGGACGAGCTCACAGATAATGATTCTGACATTTTCGGGGAAGGGGACGGCGAGATAGATGATACTTATAGTTTACATCGGCGGACTTGACGCCACACGGTTCTGGTTTACACTTACGGTGTATAGGATATAGGAATTGACTGATTTAACTAGGGCAGGGTATACATGCTTTTAGACTACATTGGAGCGAATTTTATTGCAATATATAGTTCTTCAATTGATTTGCAGTGAGCTAGCAATTTCTTAATTTCCAAAACTCGATTTGTACAGAAACACCTTATCGAGGCCTCGGAAACAGGTGATCAAAGGCGTTTGTTATACTCATTTCGTAGAGAGTAAGACAAAGCCATTTACACTTTCTGCGGATGCTTTCTAGCGCTTATGAGTAAGATGTCCTCTGGTTTCTGTAGTCAAAATGAGGATATTCAGGTTGTATTGGAAATAAGGGAGTATGTATTATGAGGGCCGATCGTTACTAATGTGGGGTTTATGTTACTGTCTCGAACACATATGCAATCCCGACACAGATATATGCATATCTTGCGCACTCGGGTAACGCTCATTAGGGGGAGTAGGTGAAAAAGGAGCTCGGGAAATCGTAGAACTGAACGTGTATTAGCATATAGTAGTATGGAGGTTAGGCGCACTACAAAGACAAGCGGATATGCATATTATGTATTATGGGGTTGGGTTTTCCTCTCTTCCACAAGCTAAAGTGGGTTGCAAGCGAGACCACACATTGGATGCAAAGCCGGCAATATCAGATGGATATGATCAAGAACATCTCCTACAGGGCCGCAAATACGCTGCCGAGCCCCGAGGTCTTATATTATGTCTTTGGTCCGTGGGTGAAAGTGGCATGATTTGGGTGCAGTGAAGGGCAGACGTTGCGAGACGATGTCAGTCTGAAATGTACGCTGGGGACGACGTCTATGTAACATTTCGGGTCCTAGCGAAGGGGGCCTATGTATCCATGTTGAACTGCCGTGAAGTAGAAGAGGACCTGGTGGGTTTTATGCAGTGGAATTGTCTCGACACAGATTCTTTGTGAAGCTGAAGGATGTATGTAACTCCATAGCTATCGCCTGAATGATGGTCGGTCTGGTCTCTACGCCTTTCCGCTAAAAAGCGCCATTCGAAGCAAGTAGTAAGTACCCCCCAACCCCTTTCATATACGCTTATGTTTTCCACTACGACTTCTTTCCAATCAATTTTGCACAGAATTGAAATATCTAATTTTGATCTTTAGATCATTGTGAGAAGGAAGCCCCATTTTTCTAATCCCATGCCAAAGCAGACCCGACAACATCTTGCGTCAGGCGAGTTTCTCAGACTTAGCGCACAAGAATGGCGTTGTTATCCAATTTTCAATAAGGCCGTTAATGTTAAGAAAGAAGAAAGATAGCCTTCAACTGTGTTGATAGGCCGGCCTTGTTATTCATACTACACCTAAGTCCTATACATACAGATTCTCCGACCTCCCTACTGTGATTCGAGTATATTGTTGCTTGCCCCGAAATGGTTGGCATAGGCGGCAGTGCATTAAATAACGGCGAAGCTTTATCGGAGCCGGCCAATGTTGTTGAATCAGAAAGGTTGCTAATCAAAACCGAGTCAGATGCCAAATTGGGTCATGAGACGTTTGAGCAACATGGCTTGCCAGCAGGCACTACCTCCCCTAAGAGACCGAAAGAGCAATGCCAGTCAAAGAATGAGGAACATAAACAAACACAAAATAGACCACTTACTTCTCACTGGCCTTCCAATTTACCCGTCAAACCTTTGTGTGACCGAGGCGATAGTTCTGAGGACTCACAAAGGTCATTTCAGGATTCAGAAATCCCGTATACTCCAAGTAGATCAATGACTTCGGCATCTTTGATCTCACCACTTCCCATTGACAAGCCTACTACCCCAGACGCTCAAAGTGGGTTCACGCTCGGTACCCCCCCTACTCCCTCACCGGAACACTTGTCGCTCCAGAATAAACAGAAACCGGCTATTTTTAACCAAGCCCGCCCAAGATCGTCAATTCCTTACAGATTGTCCTCGTCGGCTTATGCTCAACAGTGTGTGGCTGCAGCCCATGCCTCACGATTAAACCCGTACGCTCTTCATGAAGGTGAACAGGAGATACTACAAGACCATCTTTGTCACCTTCATGTCACAGCGTATCTCTCTATTCGAAATGGTATTCTTCGATTATGGACCCGAAACCCTATGCTTAGCGTCACAAAAGAAGAGGCACTTGGTTGCGCAAAGGACTGGAGATGGATGAATCTTGCTTCTGTTGCTTATAACTGGCTTGTACGCGGTGGTTATATAAATTTCGGTTGTGTCGACATACCAAAGAATCCCAGTGCTTTAAAAGGAGCCCGTAAAAAAGAGCGACAAACAATAGTAATAATAGGCGCAGGCATGGCTGGTCTCGGATGTGCTAGACAGGTGCAGAATTTGTTTCAAAATCTGGATGAGAATTCGGTTTCACCAAAAGTGATTGTGCTTGAGGGACGACGGCGAATTGGTGGCCGTATTTACTCTCATCCGCTGAAATCTCTAAACTCAGATGTCCTAGAGCCTGGTTTACGATCCACTGCTGAAATGGGGGCTCAGATTGTTGTAGGGTTTGACCACGGGAATCCTTTAGATCCCATTATCCGTGCGCAGTTAGCCTTACGATACCATCTCTTACGAGACATTTCCACCATACATGACTCTGATGGCCAGCCTGCGGATGAATTTCAGGATGCTATGGTCGAAAAGCTTTATTATGATATTCTCAATCGCTCTGGAACGTATCGCCACAAAACGAAGATTAATAAGACGGCTGAGGGCAATCGTGAATTACTAGACTCTGGACGAGATACTTTCTTAGATGACGGCGTTACAATCAAACAGTATGAAGATGCGGCAGCCTTTGGGACAATAGATATGCTGCTTCCAGCGCAAAGACTTCGGCGTGGGGTGGGTCATCGAACGGCGGATATCAAACCAGTGGTCTCCCCCCAGCTCGCCAATATTGAAATTACTGAAGAAATTCCTGCTGCTCTGGCATACCAGGCCATGGGGTGGAAGTTGCGCGATGGTATCTCCAGTTCCGCTACGATTTCTTTGGATGAAATGGCCAAAGGATCGGAAACCCCAACACTTGGTGCTATTATGGATGAAGCGATCCGCCAGTGTCAAGAATTCCTACCGTTGACCCCAAAAGACATGAGGCTGCTCAACTGGCACTACGCGAACCTAGAGTACGCCAATGCTGCCAATCTCGGGAGTCTTAGCTTATCAGGTTGGGACCAGGATATGGGCAACGAATTCGAGGGTGAACATGCGCAGATTATCGGAGGATATCAACAAGTTCCACAGGGTTTGTGGTCTTACCCTACGAAGCTCGATGTACGCACCAACAAGATAGTTTCAAAGATTTGCTTTAAAGAAAATGATGTGCCAAAAGCGAAAGCCAGAATTCACCTTGCCGATGGTGAGGTAATTACGGCAGATAAAGTCGTTCTCACCGCTCCTCTTGGTGTCTTGAAAAGCAAATCCATATCATTTTCACCCGCTTTGCCATCCTGGAAACTAGATGCTATCGATAGATTAGGATTTGGTGTTATGAATAAGGTGATATTAGTGTTTGAAACACCATTTTGGGACATCGAAAGGGATATGATTGGGCTCCTACGTGAGCCAACCATCTCGGGTAGTCTATCCCAAGCAGATTATGCCCCTGGGCGCGGCAAGTTCTACTTATTCTGGAACTGCATAAAGATGAGTGGCCTGCCGATGCTTATCGCTCTGATGGCGGGGGATTCCGCGCACCAGGCCGAGCATTCTTCGGATTCAGAGATTCTTCGCGATGTCATGTCTCAACTTCGAAGTGTCTTTAAAAATACAGTTGTGACCGATCCTCTGGAGACAATCATTACTCGCTGGGGCCAAGATAAATTCTCCCGTGGCAGTTATTCGTATGTGGCTGCAGAAGCCTTACCAGGAGATTACGATCTCATGGCGAAGTCCATTGGAAATCTGTATTTTGCTGGAGAAGCAACGTGCGGTACACACCCTGCCACGGTACATGGTGCATATTTATCTGGATTACGTGCTGCAAGAGAAGTTTTTGAATCAATCGTCGGACCAGTTACAGTCCCCAGCCCTCTTGTACTGCCCAAAGATGCAGTGCCTTCTGGTGGCCCCACTATAACGCCCCCTAACGTATCCTCCCAACCAGCAACAGCTAATTCTAAGAAACGCAAAGCACCTCCATCCAATATAAATAACATCAAAGGGAAAATGGTGGCATCTCCTGGTCGACAGGCAAACGTCGCCGATGTCCTTTACAAAGAAGCTTATGACAAGGCAATGTGGGATGCTATTGTCCTAGAACTAGGGCCTGCAAAACCAAGGCCGCGAAAACAACCACTAAACCCTTTTCTTCTGTATCAAAAAGACTACTGGTTTGTCTGCAAGGCACAATGTGACGATGCCCACCGTCAGGCGACAGGTAATTCCGAAGCCAGGGCCCCCCGTGATGAAATCCGCCAGTCGTTAGGAAAAATGTGGCGCGATGCACCCGAGGATATAAAAAAGCCATACCTTGAGCAAATCGATGTAAATCGCAAAACGAATGATGAGGGGCTGTCTAAGTGGAAAGACGATACTGTGGAGTGGGAACGGCGAACCTACGAGGTCAAAGACCGGTGGTGTGCGACACACCCATATGATGAATTTGTACAAGCCATGAAAATGTGCCTAGCCGATGATGGCAGCAGTAAAAACTTCTAGGAACATTGGCTAATGTCTACTCTCGCCAGCAGCTAATAATAGGCATGCTAAGACGTATTTTCTTCTTTCTATCTGTATGTTTATGGGGAGATTGCATGGAAGGAGCGTTGGCATTAGCGACAGCATCATGGATATATTTTATTTGAATCTGCATTTTCCCTCTTTCTGTGCATATTTAGATCCTTCTTCGGGGTCCAAAGCTCTCGCCTATCTGCCTTTTGACTGTTGATAGTCTACTTTTAGTTATCCTACCTCATTTTCCGTACCTGCCAAAACATCACTGGCTACCAGGCGGTATGCCATTCACTTAAGACTTCGTATTTACTAAGGTCTGGTCTTCGAAAATTACTCTGTAGGCCAAACTGTTTGCCTACAACTAGGATTATTAGTAATAAATTAGTCAGCCAATCGCCGGGTACTATTAATTAGGTTAACTAGCTGAGTTTAGGTATGTGCATCCCTCAACATCCAACTTGAAGAAATAGCAGAACTGCCTAGGACAGCAGTTTGAAACACAGAAGGATTAACTGATTATCTACTTAATAAAGCAGACAAACCCATCGCTCAACCTTATTCAAATGAAATTGACAAAAAACGGCTCTTATCCATTCCATACCTCCAGAAAGTGAAACTAAGAGAAAGTCAAGAAGATGTCACAGAAAAGCTGTCAAAGACCCTTCAACTGCCGTTAAGCTTTTTATGGAAGGCTCATTTTGTACTATAAATATGCTAGTGTCAGTATTGGCAGCAGCATATGTGGATATCTGTGTCTTACTGCTTAATGTTTTGCAATGACCTTCTCACGTTCAACCATTCTACAGTCCCTCTTGTGGGTTGCCCAATGATGTGCCTGGCACACAGTTGAACAGTACCTATAGCATGGGTATATATTAGAATTCCTAGGTATCATATATAATCTCGAGAAGGGTGTGCCTTACTGGATCATTTTGCAGCGAGTACACCACTTAAGGTTGTTGATAAACCCACAGACCTCACAGCAAGGGCCATCCGGGATCGCAACATCTGGGAATCGCTCGCTGAAAATCTTATCCACAAGGGCGACAGCCTTTCGATCACAGGCGCCAACAGTGCGGCAAATCGGAATGGCATAAACAAACCACTTGCGAACCTCCATGAGGCGTGGCATGCCCGACATATACAAATACTTGGAAATATCGCCGCAGAACTGGCAGTCCCAAGTCTGCGAATTCAAGACGATGTCATGATACCTGTTGCGGATGCCGGCGAAATAGCGACCAGCTGGCTCCCAGCGAATATTGGAGGACTCGAGCTTGCGGCCGATCATGTCGCGAGGGATATAATCGAAAAAGCTGAATTCACGGCCATTGCCACCGTTGACTCCAGGATGCTCAGGGGCACAGATGATTTCAATGACAATCGGAACCCAATTGAGAAGCTGGCGTGGCATGTCCGGGCCTTGGGCGGAGGAAGGCTGCTGGTCTCCTGAAATACCAGAATTCGCCGGAACCTCGTTTGTCTCATTCGTGGTGAGCTGGTTGATAGTACGGTAGAATCTAGGAAGGGTATTCATCTTGAATGACAGCCTACGCTAAGATGTTAAGCTGTGATTTCTGAAACAGGGGGAAAATAATTCAGATGTTTTGAAGGAGACAGAAAAAGGAGACAAAAGAACAGGAGACGCCCGTGTTTGTGATCTTCACGGCTTCTGAAAAGCTGTGACTGCTTATTATGGCAGCAACAGCTTCTTAGAAGCTTGAAATGATCATAGGAGGGACAGTGATGAATGAAAAGGAGGTCACAGAAATAACAAAATTCAGTTTCTGTGCGAATGGTTTGTTGTGTTCGCGAGCTGATTGTGTTCTATATGCATTTCCCTTTGCGGTATATCCCGTGATTTTGATAACGCGCTAGTACTGATTTGTTGCTGTGTGGGAGTGGTTGTTGCATTCGAATTTTGGCCCAGTAACCAGGGAGCTGAATGCCTTGGAGGGCTCATAGAGCCAAAATGGATATATCTACCAGATTCTTATGCGCACCAAGCCTGGCCGGATGATATCAAAAGGCTTTTATGGAACCTCAGGATGATACGTTTAAGTGACCGAGGGACCGCCTCTTCCTCTCTCTTTGAGATGCTCTCTTCTCGGGTCCAGGAGACCGGCATAGCATTGGCTCTGCCAGAGGTCTACTTTTCAAAAATTCCGCCCTCTTGTTCCTTTCGTTTCTGCTCATAGGCTGTGGGACTAGAAAACTAGATTGGTCCAGTATGTTTATTTCTTCTACTCAACACCGTCTCTTTACAAGTACTATATAAGCAAAAACCTGGCCTTTGTGGCTGTATATGGCTGGCTAGGTTTTGAGGACTGTTCTAATGAGCAATAGGGAGTATTTTGCAAGTTTTTTATGCCGCATTGCCCTGCCCCGAACAAGATATAAATCCTACCTATACCTCCCTAAAAGATATACACTACAAGGAGAGCGGATGATGCGTGTATCAATAAATTGTTATCATTTGGCATAGTCTAGTAGTTTTCCAATTTGATCAGAACATAACCCCAAGCAATGGCGACCGTTGCAACCCCCCAGAAAATTCCCCAGGAATCTCTATACATAAAATGACATTCTATCAGAACGAGAGCTAATTGTCGCGAATGATCTAGAGTAAAGGATTAGATTTGTATTCCAGCGAAGCGGGTGCATTTTCTTCTTTTTGATGATCCTCCTGGGTCGCCGATTGCTGGATGGTAGATGCAACGGCAGGTTCAGGGATATCCTCTAAATCAGCAATGTACTTTTCAGCTTCCAGGGCAGCAATGCAGCCAGATCCTATATAAACGTGTCAATGTCACACTCAGAATACCATGGGCCTGGATAGGGCATGAGAACGTACCTGCACTGGTGATGGCTTGTCTGTATCTCTTATCTTGAACGTCTCCTGCAGCAAACACACCTTCAACACTCGTGTAGCTAGTGCCTGGTCTAGTGGCAATATATCCATCAGAGTCGGTCTCAATTTGGCCTTTCACCAAAGAGGTAGCGGGTTCATGTCCAACAGCATAGAACAGTCCGTTGGCAGGAAGAACTTCCTCTTCACCCGAAACGACATTTTTAACCTTCAAATGGGTCATCAAGCCGCGGGGCCCGGGTTCACCCTGAGCTTCCACCGCTACAGTGTGAAATTTGACCACGACCTTGGGATGGTTTAATAATCGGGTAGCCATGGTCTTGCTAGCTCGTAGTTTGTCCTTGCGCACAAGCACAGTGACGTTGCTACCATACTTGGTCAAGAACATGGCCTCTTCGGCGGCGGAGTCTCCTCCACCGATCACGAAGAGGGGTTTGTTTCGGAAAATAGGCACCGCACCATCGCACACAGCACAAGCACTGATTCCATTTTGCCAGTACTTGTCCTCGCCCGGGAGGTCTAGCCGGCGCGCATTGGCACCTGTAGCAATGATGAGGGCATCTGCGGTGTGTGCGGGCGCATCGTCGGGGCCATCAGACCACTCTTTCCACAGCTTAAAAGGCCGGCTGGACAAGTCCACCTTTGTAATGGTTTCTGTGATGATTTCGGTTCCAAATCGAACGGATTGCTCACGCATTTTGGTCATAAGCTCGATACCTCCAACGCCGGCGGGGAACCCGGGGAAGTTCTCAACGTCCGTCGTCGTGGTCAATTGGCCACCAGCTGCAGTGCCATTGGCAAGCATACCCTCATAGAGAACGGGTTTCAGCTCTGCACGCGACAGATAGATGGCGGCGGTGTGGGCGGCGGGGCCGGAGCCGATGACTTTTTCAGCGCAAACACACGCACGTTAGCCTTGATGCCATCAACCGGGCAGCGGAAACCGGGGTCCAGCAGCTCCGCACGACTCACTGATCACTTTGGAATGCGCCATCCTGTGCTGGAGATGGGTCTTGACGCTCGACGACTGCAGCGCAACGCCCGCAGGTCCTGGAGATGCCGTCCGCTGTTGAAGAGATGCTGCAGCAGCAATGGAGAAGCCGACACCAGAGCGGACAGAAGCACAGGCGCGACGGCGGAAGAGTGAGGAAAACAGCTTGAAGGTATTGCGGGGGTGAAACGGCTAGGGTAGGGCGAGCGCGTGGTGGTTATATGGCGGCGAGCAGGCTGGGGCTGGACCGCAAGACAGCGTCTGGGCTTACAAATGGCGGCGTTTGCGAGAGCAAATCGAGGCCTCGCGAAATGAAGGGCGTCTGCGGTCTCTTGCGCGCGAGGGTAGATGCTACAGTAACTGGCCTTGGGAGAAGATCAATCTCCACTCTGCAAATCATTTCTCGAGGGCTCAAACGCGCCGAAGAGAACCTTATCATTTGCTCGCAACCTAACCAGGGGTATACTCGTACACACGCATGATTAATACTACGGGGATCTGAAATTGCAACACACGGAGGGCGGCCCGCCAGCTGTACAAATCAAAAATGCCAAAACACTCAGAAGCCGGCTCAAACAAAGCAAGAAACAAATGCGACGCGGTCCAGGGGATTCATGCCAGTTTCAAAAAAGCCCAAACCGCCTTTTCTTCGGCTTGTATGCGTCCACACCGCTGTATCCCTGCTCCACGCCGTCGGGGGGAGGCGACGGGCCCTGTTTCCCCTGCGCTGGGCCGTCGCTGTAGGGTCTGTCTGCATCCGGGACCGGGCGATCGTCGTACTCGTCGTCGCTCAAATTGTCTCGATTCTGCTGCCCTGCCTCTGCCCGCTTCGGCCCGATCATCCACCATCTTTTCTTCTGGAGAGGGATGCTAGGTTCGAATTCGCCATCGAACGCCAATGCAGGCACCAGGACCCTGTACGGTGTCGTGATGCCTGCAGGGTCGGTGGAGCTGACTTCGCAGTTCAGCGTGATGTCCAAGCCACCCTCAAGGTTGATGAAATGATGCATATCGCTTCCTTGTCGGAGTGCTTGTTTGACGTCCCTGACGCTGAGGTCTGTACGCCGTCGAATGAAGTCGCCTGGCCTTGGTTCGTGCCCAGCCTCGTCCGATTGCGGACGTATTGGCTGTGGCGGGAAATAGCCATCCCCGTGTTCCAACGGTCGTGGCACGGCCTCCTTTGTGGTATTTTGCGGAACCGAGACTATCTGGTCGGCACCCTTTGAGGGCGGTGGGCCCCGCAGGGAAAAGCGACGGGAGATGGAGAAACTTCTTCCAAAGCTGCGGCCTTCTCCACGAGAAAGCGATAGAGACCTTGCAAGGTTCCCCACTCTGGGATGATCCGGGGTGCTTGGCTCTGAAGGCGTGTGGGCGGGCGTTGAACCTATTTTAGCGGTCAGATCTCGAATCCAGAGCTTCTCATGTTTGTAATATAGTTAATGATGCGTGCAACAAACCTGGAGCGTATTCTCGGATGCAACACCAATTCCTTCTCGGCAGAAGCCGCTTGTTATTTCTCGGTTTGCCGTCGACATCATGTGTAAATATCGGCCGCATGTCTTCCATTGTTTTTGTGTCAACATGGTGGACCTTGTTTCGGCGATTGAGTGCATCACTCATGATATCTGGAACCGGTGCATTGACAATCGGCGATGATACCACGTTTGGCATATATCGATAATCCATGTCTTTAGGGATCTCGAGCTTTGGGTCCGCATAAAATTGTCCCATCGCTGCCAAGTTTGCATCCCCTCTGCAACAAATAATAGGAGTCAGAAATTAGAAGAATCCAGAATGGAAATGTGTAAACGGAGTACGCACCCTAAAATAGTGATTCGAACAGACTTCTGGGCTGCAAGCTCTTGAAGATCTTCTATCAACCACTTTCGTTCGAGTTTATGCAGCTTCGCAGTCCAGTGATCATCCAGGGACTCTGCACCATTACCCACCCTGTTCTCAGAGCTCCCAAACAAACCCACCTTACTAAGGGACCGGACCGGATCTATAACCTTGCTCGTCATGTTTTCAAGCCACGCCTATAACCCTGTCAGCACTCGCCACAACCCCTTGAAGCAAACAGCAGTACACACCATCCTTGGATAGGCCACAGGAAGTGAAATTAGCACTAGAAGATGCTTTGTTTCCCCTTTCATAATTTCCTGGTGGCATCGGCCCCAAATCAAATCGTAAGTGGCGTCGCTTAGAATATCATATTTCTGGAAAAATTGTTAGTTAAAGCGATAATAAATTTCCCGATCTAGCACTTACAGTGCGTTCTGTTCGACAGTCTACTGCCAAAAGTGCAACCCGCTTTCCCAAATGCATTAAAATACTTCGACTTTGATGGTGAATGAAAGGACCAGGAGTAGGTCCCAAAATCCAACTTGGTTCATTCAAGTGTGTCTCCTCTAGGACGCTCTGGTGTTGGAAAAGTAAATAGTATTTGAATGCAATGTTCCCAAGCCCAGAAAACACAGGCGTGTTCATGAAATCATCGGGGTAAGATCCAAACCCAGCAACTATATCGTGATCATCCCACATGTTGACCATCGGGATCTGAGAGTTAGCCATGCCAAAAAGACCCTGTGAAAACCACTGTAAATAATTCTCTAAATAAAAATCTTCAAGTTCGGCTTTTATGTCTAGATTGAAAGCGTGCTGGAATTTTTCGTATTTAGATTTTATATCCAGCCAGGCCTGGAAATGTGTAGTCTTGGAAGCTACTGCGTCATTGTAAATCTGCGATCCGCCGCCTATCATGACGTGGAATGGTCGTGTTTGATGAACATTGAGAGCATCTCGCCATAGCGGATCGGGTCCGCTGAATTTGTCTGTATCAACAGTGGCACTAAAGCAATTACCACTGTAGAACATTATATTCATTGCCTGGCCTTTCGCTGGAACCCAGAAGCCTTGGGCAGAGCCCTGGTTAATACGGTACGCGATATGCTCTTGTTTCTTTCCAAGCTCGATTTCCAGGTTAAAGCGCCAAAAGGTCACATCTCTTGCTGAATCAGCGTATAGTCGGAATCCCTTCACTTCTTTGTATCTCCCAAAAGACTCTCCATCTGTCTCTTTGATCCGCGCGTCAGGCGACTTACTGACCTGATGACTGGCGCTATAATCCAATGGGATGGGAGAGTCTTCGAACAGCCCATCCTCGTTCTCTACAAAACAAAGATCTCTGCCTTCTTCAATATGATCGACTGGCTTAACATAAAGCAGTTTTCCATTTCTCCCAAGTTTCGTGAGCCCAGCAATAGGGTCAACGTATTCCGGGGCTAGTTGCTCCCCGTGCTCAGATCGAATTTCTGCCGGAGGAGGAGGAAGCAGGTCCCGAGGTTGAGAGAATATTCGGAGAGTGGGTGGAACGGTATATGAAGAAACAGAATCCTTGGTAGCTATCATGATGCTACCTTTCCAGAATTCTCTTTCGATAGGCCCCACACGGGTGTCAATACGGTCATTCTTAATACCAGTAAACCGAAGGAGAGGACCGCATCTTAAATGTAGTGGAGGATCGAACGCGACGTTCCCTATATTAAAGTTATTAACTCTCTGATTGAATAAGTCTCAATGTATCATAGAAATGTGTAGACATACTCTTGATCTTAGGTGAAGCAAGTGGAGCGTCGTTAGCTATTGACTGACTTCTCTTTCGTCTTCCTGAGCCGCCCCCTTCCCACCATGCCTTTGAAGCATCAAAATGATGCAGGTTCAAATGATCTGCAGGCAGTCTACAAACAGTAGCGCTTCTCCATTCATCTAGGGGAGGCGGAGTGGGTGGGGGAACAGCAAATGTAACAGACATGCGCTTCTGCCTGCTTTCTGTCTTTTTCTCCCCTGCTGCGGAATCTAGATCGTCCGATGGACCATCAGTGCTGACGGTGGCCAGACTAGGATATACTGGGTCAACTTTCTTCTGTCTTATTGAGCTTTTGATGTCAGTCTCAGGCTCGATTTCGGCTCTTGGGGTAGGGACATCAGCCTCAGGAGAATCTTCATAGTTATGTTCCTGAGCTCCATATATTGGAACGTTTGTAGAGGCTTCTGGGGCAAATCGGTCCATAAGCTCACGAGGCATAGGTTTTTGAAGTTTTTTACTATTGCTTCTATGTACAGGGGCGCCTGCTTTCGATGGGGGAGCAGCGGATTGCGGTGCTTGCATCCACGGACTCTTGCTGGCAGATAGGCTTTGAGACCTAAATTGATTTGCAGAGGGTTGTAACTTCTGCCGCTGTGACGAGGAATATTCGACGTCGCCAGCCATGAACTGATCAAAGCTCATATCGGGGGCTTTTGAGTTGCCCTGGGCTGGTTGGAATGGTCTCCGATCTCCAGCAGTATTCGGTATTAGTTCACGCTGAGCGACTACTTCGTCTTGGTAGTCGTTACTATCGCGGTCTACTAAGGCTTCCCTAGGCTCAGGCTTCGATGTTTCTGCCGTAGCTCTATGTTGCACCGATTCTTTATTTCGTGAACTAGTGCTTCTTGAAATGCCAGTATCCTCCAGGGCAGCTGGTCGAGGGATATCTCTCTTTTGCTGGCCTGCTTCGTGTACTTTGGGCGTTTCGCGCACATCACGAACTGCGAGACGATTTTTCCGTCCAGCTTTAGCTTCTTTCAGGAGCATTTCTGCCTCCTCGATCCTTGCGCGTTTTTCTTCTTTGCTGATATCATTCAGCGTTACCTCGAGTTTTTGCAATGGGGATCGCGCCGGTGCCCAGTCACGATCTCGTCTCTTTGCATCATCTTTCTTTGAGGTAGCCTGCGAATTGGTCCTGGTTATGACTTGCTCGCTGGACTGTGGATGGGGAGAAGATTGAGTAGCGGAAGGAAGCTCATATTCTTCATTTTTGGAAAGCCGAGTCTGCGGGGATCGCGATTCTGTTGTATTTGCTTTAATTGCGGCTGCTGGCATTGATATGGACCTTTGGATATTATCTATTGAGTCGGTGAGAGGGGGATTAGGAAGTTGGCGCTCTGGGGGTAGATTTTTGGCTCTCTCAGCGAATGAGCTCGAAGTTGTAGAGCCTCGAGCGCGTCCATTTGAGTTTCCACGTATAATAAGTATTTCTGGGCCCGGCGGTAAGCTCTCGTCATCTTGATTTTCGACATATCGAGGTTGAACAGCCCTTGGGTACGACTTTGCGTCCATGGGCGCTTGCGAGATCGAGCCTGCCCTTCGCCGTGAAGCCATGACTATTCGGTGAGCTGGCGACACGCTTTTTTATTGAAAATTTGAAGACATACCTTATGTCTAGTTATGCCCCGTAGTGAATGTAGTATATGGAGTAGTTTTTCGTTTTCCAGCACCCTGTCGAGCCCATGCAGCTCGATAATAGCTTCTAGTAATGAGACGCGGTCGAGTCTCACGGTGGGCTTGTCTATGTTCTTCGACGACTATATCAATATAGGAGAAAGGGAGAGGTTGAGCTCGAGAAATGGATACTAGATCTCGTCAGCAACCTCAATTGTGCCCCTGAGATAGCGTCAAAACGACAACACAGCTTACCCGGCGCATCCAACGGGTAAAAATAAGGAGTCGTACGCAAAGTGAAGACAGACTGGTTTCGTGGAACTGCGGTGTGAAGAAACGGCCTCGCTTGACCGTGTTGGCGCCGTTGGGCTCTGCGCGTCACATCCGATAAGATAAGGCGGCCGCCGGGCCTGTGGAGGATGGACAGCGAAGCTCTCGAGCAGCCGTGCGCAGGCTCCCAGGCAGTGAAGACGCAGGCTTCGAGGAGAGAGAAGCCTGCATCGTATCCTAGCAGTGTCGTGCACTGCTCTGGGCGTGGTCGACACACATGCACGTTTTGCGCGGCGGTTGGCCGAGTCGGGTGGCTGGGTGGTCAACGCCAATGATGGCCGTTGCAGGGGATCGTGCCCAACCGCGCAAGCAGCAACACCACTGCCTGCGAAGGCAATGTGCCAGCCAGCACTGGGCTGGGGAAGACAGATTATCTGCAGACACAAGGAGGTGCTGTGAGCTATGGTTGCATTGGCTCTCTCAGTCTGTGCTCGATAGAAAACGGCTCAACGGCCGTGCTGCACAGAAAATGTGAGCCAGAAAACCACAAGCGCTCGTATTACTACATCCTCTCTTTGCTTCTAAACGTTTCCTAACTCGCCGAGCAGGGCCATATGCTGCCCTTGTTTGCGTGTTCTGCATAACAGATGATGTCTCAATCATTTTGATCCAACTGCAGTTCGCATAGATTTTTATCCTCCCGCGCCAGGCCCGGACGGAGACTCCGCCGTGGCCCACAGCTAAATCCGGCTTCAATGCAGCGATGATACGTCCCCCTTACCACAATGGGAGGCGGTCAAGCCTTTGCCGCGTCTCGCACCAGCTATAAGCAGTCTCAGCTGGCTCTCGATGGTCCCGATTAAGTTGCGAGCCGTCTTTCTAGGCTATTCGGGAAGCCAAAAAGGCAAGTCCTGCTTTGATGAGGCGTTTTATCGTGGGTACCTCTGCTTCAGGCACCGTTACGCTGCCCTGGAGGATTGAAACCCTTGTCGTTTCCTGATGCCGAATCGCATTGACAATAGAGGCCTCTTCTGTAGGGTCGTTTGACAATTCCAAATGTAATGGTGAAGCTTTCCTTGGTCACTACCGTTGTTTGCCCGCAGATTTAATGCGAATCGAAGCAAACCGGCCTGATGTGATAGGCAGTCTCATCATCAGTGGTTGCCCTCGCCCAGCCTCTGCATGATATATTTGATCCGCACTGCAAATCCAACGATATTAAGCTCGTTGCCAAAAGCTTTGCTGTAGGGCTTAAGTTCTACATACGGCGTGTCAAGTATACAACCACACTGGGTTTCGAGGAGCATCCAGCAACAGTGAAACCCGTGCCCAGAGCCTCCAAGCCGCTTGGGCTCGCTCTAACATTGGCCTTACAGGGGAACACAGGCAAACCTAAAAAAAGCAATATTTAGGCCAGCCAGCGGAATATTTATTGTAGTATTTGAAGAGGCTGTGACATAATTGCCCGTCGAGAGGTTCTTCTGGCACTCCCTGGGAGGTAGAGATGGGCTGCTGGTGTAGTTGGGAGTGTCTCCTGGCTGTAACAGACTTACTGTAACTAGTTAAATAAGACGGAGCACGGAGTGGCGGAGGAAACATTATTCCATAATAGCAATGAAACAAAGGCTAATGCGGCTGCCGCTGGATGGCCTCGAATCTCGAAGCTATTCTTGAATTCATGCGAGGCCGCCGGCCGTCCAGGCCTCTCCCGCGCACTAGTCAAGTAACTGGTTAGTACTCCGTAAGTCGAGAAAGTACTTCGTACTCCGTAGCGACAGAGTTGTGATCCTTCAGCCAGTTCAGGATCGATCGCGCTTGGCACTGCAAGCCAGCCTGCATCGACGCCCACTTCCCTAACGCTTCCAGTTTCTCGACTGATGGATCTGTGCCCCTTGACCTTGCCGCAGGTCTGATTTGCTGCTCGTTCATCGGACAGAGGGCGCTCTGCTGCCTGCGTTGCCATCACCGGGCTTGTGGGAGTCCGTTTTCAGCCAGCGTGTCACTTTAACTAACTACTTAACTTCGCCCTCTCGCCGCCACCTCTTCACTTAGCCAACACGCGCGTCCTCTGCACCACATCAAGGGTAGGATGCAGCGGGTAGTCTTCTTGGGCTTACTCGATAATAACTAAGTTCTCCCCTGCGAACTGTCATTTTTATTTATCTATATATCGCCGCTCCTTTCATAACAAGCTGGCCTTCCGACAACTCCTCCGCCCCAGACCTACACTAGCCTGGCACCGCCATCCAGCCACACATCGACAACGACATCGTGTGCACTTTCCTTTCTGTGAATCATGAGGCTTCTATCACTGCTCGGTGCTGTTTCACTCTTCATCTCCTTCTCCTCCTCGAGTCTCGCCCCGCGCGACCACGAGAGCCGTGATTATATTGCCGTTCACCTTCGAAGATCGTCATCCCCAGACCAAGTTGCTCAGCTATTAGGAGCAAGGAATGAAGGGCAAATAGGAGAATTAGAGGACCATTATACATTTTCATTTGCGAAGAAGAGAGGGACGAGCCTGGATAATCTGCTCGATAACTTGCGGTCAAGACGAAGGAAACGCCACCTCGATCCTGCAGGAGGTGATGACAATGGACTAGATGGCATTCTTCATTCAGAAAAATTGGTCTTGAGGCAACGACTGGCAAAGAGGGTACCACCTCCGCCGCCGTCGGTGGCCGTATTGGAACCCAGGCGCTCAGAACAGTCCCGAGGAGAAGCCGCCGCAATCGCGAGGCAGCAGCAGATTGCCGGCCAGCTCATGATCAAAGATCCAATTTTTGGAAACCAGTGGCACCTTTTCAATACTGAGCAGCCCGGTCATGACCTGAATGTGACAGGGCTCTGGCTAGACGGAGTTACTGGCAACGGCACTATTACAGCAATCGTTGACGATGGTCTAGATATGTATAGCCATGATCTCAAGGAAAACTACTTTGAAGAAGGCTCTTACGATTTTAATGACAAAGGGAAGGAGCCGAAACCTCGGCTTGTCGATGATAAACATGGAACCCGTTGTGCTGGAGAAGTTGCCGCTGTCAAGAACAATATTTGCGGCGTTGGCGTGGCCTACGGCGGAAAAGTTGCGGGTATCCGAATCTTATCGAAGCCCCTCTCCGATGAAGACGAAGCTGCAGCCATCAACTACGCATACCAGAAGAATCAGATATACTCTTGCTCTTGGGGTCCCGTCGATAATGGCGCAACAATGGATGCTCCTGGCCTCCTCATTCGACGTGCTATGGTCAATGGCGTCCAGAAAGGCCGAGGCGGCAAGGGTTCAATATATGTCTTTGCTGCTGGGAATGGAGCTGCAAGTGGGGACAACTGCAACTTTGATGGATACACGAACAGCATCTACAGTATCACTGTCGGTGCTATCGATCAAGAAGACCGCCACCCATACTACTCCGAGTCATGCTCTGCACAGTTAGTTGTGACATATAGCAGCGGTGGCAACGGCGCCATCTCCACGACTGATGTTGGCTTGGACACTTGCTCCAACAGGCATGGTGGCACCTCCGCTGCCGGACCCCTCGTGGTTGGGGTAGTCGCCCTTGCTCTTAGTGTACGCCCAGATCTCACATGGCGGGATATACAATACCTAATTGTTGAAACTGCGATTCCAATCAATCTGAATAGTCCAGGGTGGCAAACAACGGCGATCGGCAAAAAGTTCAGTCATGATTTTGGATATGGAAAAGTTGATGCGTATGCTGTGGTTGATTTGGCAAAGACTTGGAAACTGGTTAAGCCTCAGGCGTGGCTTCGTTCACCTTGGTTAATGGTACAGCATGAAGTTCCTCAGGGCTCACATGGCCTTGCAAGCTCGTTTGAAGTCACTGCAGATAAGCTGAAAAAGAGTAACCTTGAGCGCATTGAGCATATTACCGTTACCATGAACGTCAACCATACACGCCGTGGCGATTTGAGCGTCGAACTTCTTAGCCCCAGCGGTGTTGTCAGCCACCTGAGCGTAAGCAGAAGCGCGGACTACGAAAGAAAGGGATATGTTGATTGGACATTTATGTCCGTTGCTCACTGGTGAGAAAGGTCCTACGCTTTGCAATTATGTGCTTAGTTGCTAATTGATTTTATAGGGGTGAAGATGGCAAGGGAAAGTGGACGATTATCGTCAAGGATACTGAAGTCAATGAACACACTGGCGTGTTTGTGGATTGGCAGCTCACGCTTTGGGGAGAAGCCATTGACGGAAAGAAACAGAAACTTCATCCGCTACCAGCTGCCGATGACCACGACCACGACACCAGCGAAGTTGCATCTCAGGTCGCGACCACCAGTATTCTTATGCCCACTGCGACCAACGCCGCGACGCAAACGCCAACCGACCACATTCATCGCCCCATCAACGCTAAACCCACTAACCAAGTTTCTCCGTCGCCCAGCACACCGACGGCGACACCAACAGCGACGGCAACAGGGAATAGCACACTTGCAGATAACTTCCTCCCATCACCTTTCCCCACATTCGGAGTTTCCAAGAGCACTCAAATCTGGATCTATGGGTCTGTTGCTCTCATCTTCACCTTCTGCGTTGCATTGGGAATTTACTTCGTAGTCCAACATCGGAAGCGCCTACGCAATAACCCCCGCGATGACTACGAGTTTGAGATGGTCGTTGAGGATGACGAAGAGGCTCCGCTTAGTGGAGCTGTGGCCGCGGCAGCTGGCAAGAAGAATCCACAAAGACGACGCCGGGGTGGTGAGTTATACGACGCGTTTGCTGGGGAAAGCGACGAAGAAATTTTCAGTGGAAGCGAGGACGGAGAAAAGCCTTATTACGATGATGACGAAAGCGGTGACGAGGAAAGCCCAAGCCACACGGAACCCAAGTGGAATGAGAAATCGGGAGGAAGTGGAGAGCCTCATACGACTAGCTCTTAATAATATTTTTAGCTTCATTCTTTTCATTTGGGGAAAATATCCTGGCGTTTTAAGGACATTAGCATGCCCAAAATTTTTAGTCTGCTTTTTTCGGGGGCATTGACCTGATATCACTTGATAGAATTTGTGACACTTTTCTTCTAGTATATAAGTAAATAGGAAGGAACCAGGAAAACATTGAATGTCAAAAGTCTTGGCTCAATAGTAGCTTAGTCATCGTAGTATGACTGTCGTTCGGCTATATGTTATTCCGGTTTGCTCAGCCCCGCACCAGCGGCCAGCCAATCTAGGCCCGGGCCTCCCCCACTTGCTGCCAAGGAGCGGCGGTACCCGGCCACACGTGAGGGGTAGGTACCGCTCGGGAGAGCTCAGCGAGAATCGTATGGTTGACTCCAGAAATATACATGGCTATGGAGAACACAGGCCCGAAGCCTCTGGGTGTTTGCGTTGGGCGGTGAGGTCACGGGAACTCGGCTGGGGCTCTCGTGCCTGATCTGGAAAGCCAACTCGGTGTACATACATACATACACCGACGCGCAGGTGACCCCCCGCAAGGCGAGTCATAAGCGGTGTTCCTCAAGCTCAGGCTATTCCGTGTGTTTTCCACCCAACCCAGCTACGTGTCAAGTCTTTCGTTAGCAGCCCCTCCAGCTCCCTGTGCTCGAAGAACCATCGCATCTCCGCCATCAGTCAATCAATCCTCTTTGCCGGTACGCAATCTCTCAGCATGGCGAGAATCCACCACTTCGCCGAGTCTCCCATTGCAATCATGCTCCGCATCAACGCGCTCACCTCGACCCCCATCCTCATTGACGCGCATGGGTCCCACGCGCAACTCCTCAGCCAGATCCAGAACGAAGTGTACGCTAGAGCCCCGGAAATCACTGAAGGATACGCGTTCGACGGCCTCTATGTCGAATGGGACCTCGGCGGCCCTGGCAGCCATGTGGTGGCGTTTCCCCACAGCTCGATCTTGGACAAAAGCAATTTGGCGGCAACTCTTGCGTTGTTGAGGACCAGGTCCGGCAAGGACATGCTCTGTCTGAAAGTCAGGGTCTCCAGTCCAGATGCCAAGTTGCAGCTCGCGTAAAGCTTGAGCGAATGGCGTTTTGTTCGCTGAACATCCTCGATGCGTCTGACATTTTTCAACGAACTTCTTTAATCGGAACTAGTGTCGCTCGATCGAAAATATAAAACCAAAAAAAATATCCCCAGCGAATAGCAACTTGCCTCTTTCAAGCATTTCCCGGTGCAATTACCTCGCTTTCTGCCTACCGTCTTACCAACGATATCCACGGCGCCATACTGCGATAGGTCGATGTTTTTCTCAAAAAGAACGGGTAATATGGGTTTCCAAGTCTCCGTGTGTGATGGGTGTTGGCAATGGGTCGGTCAATCCTGTGCTTTAGCTGAAGGCCTCATAATGGCTATCCTTTAATGAAGTTCGGTTTCTCTGCAAATTGCCATTGTTTATTGATGAATGTATGCAACTCAGACTGGTGAGATAATGCATGGACATTTGCAAACATAGTGGAATCTGCCATGGACTGCTGAGATGGATTAAAAGAAACAGAGAAGAACGCGCTGTTGTTTCGCGTTTTAAAATTCTCCAGCCACGCTTGGGAGCACGTGAACTCTCAGTCAGCTCAACTACGTAGTTAACTCCCCAAGCCGGATTAACTCATCAGCTGTTAACCTAGACTTGAAGCTGCTGGAGAGAGAGCAACGAGGAAACATTGAGGATTATTATCACCATCTAAGCTCTTTGTCCGGACTGGCTGAGAACCACACGCCGTGCATACATACCCTCGACAAGCCGCGACTACCGCACTGAATCGCAGCTGCCTGCCTTGATTAGCGACCCATAGCCCGCAACGGCCCTGCCGTGGTTGGGGAAACAACACCCTGTGATGGATCACAATGACTTCGATTCCGTGTCATGGAGGAATGACACTGAAAGCGAAACATCTGGCCCCGCGAATATACACACCGATACTGAAGATACCGAGCCGTCCAGCCATGATGTCAATGGCAACAGACGCATGAGTCTAGCTAGCGAGGATCAGCTTTTGGCCACGCCTGGAGACATGACTTATCTCACAGGCCTCGATGGAACGTTAGAATGTACAGTGGACACGCCGTTAAAGGAGAACGATGGCACCAAGGATGCATTTATTTCCTACCTTGTGACTACACATGTTAGTCTCCCTTGTTTGTTTCCCATGCAGACCCATCCTTAAGTCCCTAGAAACTGGAAACTTGCTCTTTCTGACATAGATTGCCTGTGATGGGTCCTGGCGTAGACCGATTTCAAATCCTTTCAGCGTTATGACTTCACCGTTCGCCGACGGTTCACCGATTTTCTGTTTCTTTATAAAACACTCTATAGAGAATATCCAGCATGTGCTGTACCACCCCTTCCGGACAAACACAAGATGGAATATGTCCGTGGGGACAGGTTCGGCCCTGACTTTACACATCGTCGTGCCTGGTCTTTACATCGCTTTATCAAGCGGCTTGCCCTACATCCGGTCCTCCGGCGTGCTCCTATATTAGCCATATTCCTAGAATCGCCGGACTGGAATGCACATATGAGATTGCGGCCATCTCGCAATTCTACCGGCTCTTCCGAGGGGGCTGGTAGAATTTTCGACAATTTCACGGACACCCTTGTAAACGCATTTACCAAAGTCCACAAGCCTGATAAGAGATTCATTGAAGTGAAAGAAAAAGCGGACAAGCTTGATGAGGATTTGAGCCACGTTGAAAAAGTGGTGTCCCGTGTTACGAGACGGGAAAGTGATTTGGAAACCGATTATAGCGAACTTGCAATGCAATTCCGCAAGCTTGTGCCATTGGAGCCCGATCTTGAAGTTCCATTACAGATATTCGCTGCCTCAATAGAGGAAACGACACGGGGCATAAAATCACTGAAAGATCATACCGATCAGAATTACCTGGGCAGTCTTCGCGACATGGAAGCGTATATTGTTTCTTTGAAGACACTGCTCAAGACACGAGAGCAGAAACAGCTCGATTATGAAGCCCTTGTTGACTATCGCACTAAAGCCGTTGGAGAGCGCGATAACCTTACTAACAATCCTTCTTCATACTACGCGACAAACCCCCTCACAAGTAGCCCTGCCTCCTTCATTCGCTCCAAGATGGAAGATATGAGAGGCCTTAACCATGAGACAAGTCGTCGAGACCGTGTACGCAAACTAGAGGTTCGTATTGACGAGCTAAATCGTGAGGTGGAGACCTCGAAAACGACGTCTGAGATGTTTGACGAGGAAGTTGTTCGAGAAATTGCTGATTTCGAGCGCATCAAAGCCGTTGAGTTTCGGGATACTCTAGGTGCCTTATCACAGAAGCACGTCGAGTTTTATCAGGGGGTGCTAGCAACGTGGGAGAGGTTTATCGTGGAGATGGAGGATGGACTCGATAGGGGAGAAGTGAGTTCGCAACAGAAGGACAAACATAAAGCGCCAAATGAATTACGATAGGTATCGGAGAGATGATCAGAAGCGCCTTATCAAGGGGCTGGTATTGATCCAGGCGATAATTTGATGTTATACACTGGCATCCTTCGCATTAATAATTGAACATACTTATTCTGCATGTTTAAATCTTTTAAAATAGACATGGAAGAAATTGAGCTATGTAGTTTCGAAATGACGAGTAACTTTTATTCAAATATTCGTCCGGATCTTATGCCCCGTGCTTCTACGTACCTTCATTTTGCGGGCCACGATTTCTCCGAATCCAGACACCTCACTCCACACACGCCACCATGCGACTCCCTTTACGCCCACATCTATCAGCATATGTCTGCTCATCGTGTAGACATGGTCTTCTCAACACAAGGCTCGCGTCCACTTCCGCCAGCCCTCCAATCCCCGAGATCTATGACATCGTGTGCGTTGGGGGCGGGCCTGCCGGCCTCGCCCTACTAGCAGCTCTGCGTACGAGACCCCAAGCTTTCAATTGTGCTGATTTGGCTAATCTGGATGGTTTCTATTTAACCAGGTGCCTCTCCTATTACTTCGAAGCTGAAAGTCGCGCTTGTTGAAAGCCAGGACATCAGCAAGGCCAAACAATGGAAGCTCGATTCCGCTCAGTATTCAAACCGCGTGAGCAGCCTGACTCCTTCGTCCGTCGCCTTCCTTCAGAAAATCGGCGTGTGGGCACATGTCGATGCCTCCCGTGTTCAGCCCTACGAGGAGATGGAAGTGTGGGACGGGGTGACTGGGTCGAGGATATCGTTTGACTGGTCTGCCAACTTGCTTCCGGGCGGTTCTTCTCAGACAATTGCAACGATGACGGAAAACGCGAATTTAATTCGCGGCTTACTTTCTCGGATAGAGTCACTGGGCGATGGAGTTTCTGTCTTCTCGTCGACCACCGTTGCTGCCATTGAGAATGGAGTCGATCACTCGGACGGACCTGATCTGTCCGCGTGGCCGGTGCTGTCACTTTCTTCGTCGTCTGCCGCTGCAGGGAAAGATTCTGAACTACCGAAAATTGCTGCACGACTTCTTGTGGGGGCGGATGGTATCAATAGCCCTGTTCGATCTTTCGCGGACATATCAACAGACGGCTGGGATTACAATCGACATGGTGTTGTAGCTACTCTCGAGCTATCACCCTCAGATACCTCTTCTCTGAAGCCAGTAACAGCCTACCAACGTTTTCTTCCCGGTATCGGCGGGCCAGTTGCTATGCTCCCACTTCCTGGCAATTATGCTACACTGGTTTGGTCTACCACCGTCCAAAATGCGGCATATTTGAAATCCCTTCCCCCGGAGGCCTTCACTTCGATGGTGAACGCTGCATTTCGATTATCGATGACAGACTTAAACTATATGTTTACTCTCCCATCTTCGTCTTCAGACCCATCGAATCAACACAACGAAGAGCTATCCTGGCGCTTAAATCATACCCCTTGCCCTTCGTCCATCCCCCCTATGGTTGGTGGCGTTCAACCCCGAACCATCGCTTCCTTCCCTCTTAGACACCGCCATGCCTCTACATATATCTCACCTCGAATTGCCCTTGTTGGAGATGCCGCACATGTTATCCACCCCCTCGGTGGCCTGGGCTTGAACCTGGGTGTCGCAGACGTAGCTTCACTTCACGGTTCGATAGAATATGCTATACAGCACGGTATGGATATTGGAGACCTACTGAGCCTGGAACGCTACGCTGCTGACAGGTGGTATCCCAACGCAAAGATTGGCGCTGGGTGTGATTTTCTCCATAAACTGTATAACGTTCCTGGAAACGGACCAGTGGCGTGGGCAAGGGGTTTTGGTTTGGACATGGTGAATCGAGTCCCTGCTGTCAAAAATATCTTAATGAAGGTTGCTTCTGGTGCATAAAGCAGAGATATGCACTCTGTATCTCTATTTCTTTCATAAATTGCGAAGTAGACCTCGCAAGTGTGTTTAAATATGTTTTATTCTATCGTGGCTTTTGTGGGAGATCTGAATGGTATCAACTGGTGTTAATAGGTGGGAAAACCCCCTTATGCAACCTCTAGAGCTTCAACTCCTTTCGAAATTCCCTCGCCAATGCCCTCTCCATCAGTCTTAGCATTCCTTCTTTCTAGCCTAGATTTCACTTCTAATGGCAGAGTTGAAATTTTAACGAGCACACCATCCTTCTCAGGGTGCCCCTCTGGCAAGCCCATCTCCTTAATTCTAACCTCACCAGCTGCAAGTTCATCTTCGCCTAGAATCACAGCAAAGGGAACGCTGCCCGCTTCCGCAGCCTTAAACTGCTGGGGAAGTTTGGGCTTGACTTTGTAGGAGAATTCGGCCTGTAAAGCAGCGTCAGTTTATCCTTAAAACAACCAGTACTCTGAGTTGATATTTACCTTGATTCCGGCTTCCCACAGTGATCTGCAGATATCCATCCTTTCTTTTAGTAAGCCAGTGAACCCCTTTCCGCCAAACGCCATGACGTAGACATCCACTTCACTGCTCCGGAGAGCATCGCTCTTCTCGCGCTCCATGCGAGCCTTTGTAATAGAAAATATCCTGTCAACGCCAAACGAAATGCCAACGCAGGGTATTTGAGCTTTGCTTGAGAACATGCCAACTAATTCATCGTAACGACCTCCAGCAGCAACACTGCCGACGCCAACCGAGGGATCATTAGACCGGTCCTCGTCCGCATCTACTTTCGACTTATCTTTCTTTCCCGAGCGTTGTGCCTTTTGAGCTTCTGGTGCAGAAGAAGACGCAGTGGGAGCAGAGCCCTCAGTAACAACTTCGTAGATCAAACCAGTATAATAATCCAGTCCTCTTGCTAAGCTCATATCAAACGATACCTTGTCCAGGATGTTAAAGGCTTCGAGATAGTCCATCAATAAGCTCATTTCGTCCAAACCAGTCTTCGCAGATGCGTTTGCGGCGAGTACTTCGTCCGTCTTCAGAGAATCTAGCAAATCCCTCCTTCCCTTTCGGATAACGTATGTTTCGATCTTATCTGCCACAGCAGGATCAAGGCCCTTCTCATCGACCATTTCTTTGCGCACATCAGCCCAAGGTAGCTTATCCAATTTATCCACAGCACTAGAGATTGTGCGTATTTTGTCCTTCGGAACGCCACAGACTTCAAACAGTCCGTCGAGAATTTTGCGGTGATTCACTTTAATTGTATAATTCCCCTTCCAGCCCAGCTCGTCGAATACCTCCGTGATAATTCTCAGCACTTCTGAATCAGGGACCATGGAATCGAAATTCGCGCCGGCGATATCAAAATCACACTGATAGAACTCTCGCATACGGCCTTTTGTCATCGCCGGCTGGTCGCGCCGGTATACTTTTGCAATGTGATAGCGCTTTATGCTGCGAACATCGGGGTTCATGGCCAGCCATCGCGCAAAAGGTACGGTCAAATCGTAACGGAGGGAGCACAATTCTCCGCCCTGATCTTGCAGATCGTAGATCAATTTTGAATCTTCACCATATTTCCCCGCCAGTATCTCACGTAGTTCGAAAACAGGAGTGTCCAGCGCAGTGCCGCCGTGGCGCTTGAAGACGTTGCTGATGGTGGTGAAAATGCGGTCGCGGAGGAGTGCGTCAGGGCCGGCCCAGTCCTTGGTACCCTTGGGGGTTTTCAGGTTAAAAGTGACCTTTTCTTTCGGCATTTTGTCGTCTGGATCTTTGGCGCGGTATGACAGTGAGAGAAATTGGGTGTGCGGGAGGAAAGGTGGGGGAGGGAGTGAAGGCAGGGCAGCAAAAGGCACGCTGGCTGCGGGGATGCAATTTCGCAGCCGACCAGACACCGGTGTGGTATACTGAGGCCACCGCAGTCTTAGAAATCGGTTCTTCATACACAGCAACCTTTATAAAAGAAATCGAGCATGAATTGCCTGACTGCGCACTCCCCCATACATTTTTGCGTCGAGTCATACTCGACCGGAGATCGGAATAAAATAAACTCCGGCGGCTCTTAGCCATTCGTCTACATAGTCTTGAAGATCATCTTTTGTCTCGTTCTATTAGACCATACCCCTTCTCCAGGACTGTGGAACCTGGTCTAGGATAGGAACATTTACTGACGGCAAGTAACTATCTAGAAGAAGGCACACCGCATTTGCTCGCGCCCGCGGAGATAGGAGTATTCCAAATCCCAGAGATTTGGCTTCCACAGACCACTGCATTTCTCAAGTGACATATTGCTCAAGCAGGATCCGGCATTCTGTACTCCGCTGATTACCAAACCAATAAAACGTTTAACAATATCCTAATCCTCGTGTATCACAAAACACCAACTGTATAACACCGTTTCCATGCATTGCAGACCGCCACAAATTCAAAATCGCTAGAATAACTCGATGATGTTTCATAAATACGTCGATACCAGGGCTATTTTTGGAACCCAATTCAGTTTTCTCACTTTTCGTAGCCGGACGCATCACCATTCCTTTCCGCCAGATTTTATTTTACCAGTTCCCAACAACACACCAAGAGTGATGGCGACGACAACAATGACCACAAAGACAGCCATAGCAAGGTATGCTGATGTGTTCCCAAGGCATACCAGATTAGCCTCTTCCGGGGGTGGCCCAATACCGCTACCGCCCTGTCGAGTGCCTCCCACTGGTCTGCCGTAGGCCCGCGTTGAACCCATTCCCATACTATTCCCATAGGGCCCTGAATGGTTGGGCTGGCGTGGCGCCATCTTGTAGGTTAAATAAAGGACGTTTGTATGTATATAGTTGAACGCTGGTACAATTTTAGGTGGTGTAACGGCAGTGCGTTTGTCTTTGGGGGTTGAAGCAGGATAGAGCAACAGCAAGAGCAAAAGATTGCCTGTTCCCCTGTCATTATATGCATGCACTGTGACCAGTAGGATCTTGCCGCCATGCAGTGAAAATAAAGAAAGGGTGCCATATATACCAACTGCATGGCTGTCATCACGTACAGAAATATTTTCTGGAGGTGAAAATGCAGCGGTATATATGGCAAAAGAAGAACTAGTGATAGCAGTTGCCTTTCTATCACTGCACAAGAACAAATTGAATATGCTCCAAACCAGGAATGGATGTTGGTATCCTCTAAGTAGGCATTCATAGGCCAAATTGGAGACATCACTGATCGGGCAAGCCTGTTTCCAAAAGCGACTCGAGACAATCTTAACATTCACCATAATAATGACAGGCATCAATATGCGAGTTTCGCTTATCATCTGCAAGTGTGGTTTATTTGTGCGATGATGGGGGTTAGACAAGCATTTCCCTGTGTACCTTCGGATATTTATTCCCCCCCCTGCACCAGAAGTATGTCTCAAGGTGCATGAACGATTGTGTGACAACATTAGGGAGTTTCCACCTGCTGAAAGCAATCCTCATAAACCTGCTTCATCAACTCCAGGTTATGCCAGACGAAAACCTGACGGGCAGTGTTGCTGACAGCACATGCCAGATGTTTTGCACGGCCTGAATGGTCATGTGTCTTCTCTTCTTACAGTCAACACCTGCTGACCTGCGGGGACCCTTTGATATCCGTTGAAGGTATAAAAAGTTTGGGTGCCAATTGAGGCTCTGTTGGTGGTGTGGACGATGCGGGGGCCTGAGAGTGGGGTGTTCTGCTCATTTCAAACAGAAACCGAGCAGGATATAATAGAGGTATTAATGCAAAAATACCAAGCGTAAGACGGCCACGAGTGGCGATATTTAACAGACAGAGGATAAGAGAATGGGGAACGTTGATGGGGGGGGATGCGGGGTGGCCGATGCTACGCGGTGCCACGACATGTGGGCGAGAAGAACCACAGCGGCTACGCAGAAGGTTCCAGGAATCAGGGATCTGCATATCAACGATTTTTTTAGTAAAAAGTATAAAAGGGATGCATATCGATGTAGGCACCAGAAACAACCATGTTTAAGATTCCGATGTGAAGGCGTGCGTTTTGGTGGAGGACATGTGAGGAGTCAGAGCGGATGACTGGCAGGGTTGACGACACTCCACATATCAGCGTGCAAGCTCTAACACGGGAGGGGAGAGCAGACGCGAGCAACGCCGGATGATGCGCCTTTGACTGGCAAGTTGTTAAGCTAATGCCTTCGATGGTTGAATATAGGCCAACAGATCATCCAACATCTCCATAGCGGCAATGCACGGTCCCTCCAATCGCGGGCTGTTGGCTTTTCCAGTCGCGGGTTCGCAACATGTGTAACCACCGGGACATCCTGTTGATCGGCTTGTGCAGAGGTCTTGAGAAGAAGGGGAGAAGTCGAGTTGTGATGGGCTGAAAGGTATGCAGATGATAGTTTTGAAAGGAGGGCCTTTTGATCATCTTATTTCTAGGTGATATCGGCCTAGTTAGTTGTAGGTTTGAAGTCGCAATCGCCACACTGGATGGGTTTATATGGATGATTCGCTTGATGGGCTGGCCAACAACAGGTTTGGCATGGCACCTGCATGCCGGCCTCCATCAAGATCCGCCCGGCGAGACGGAGTCAAATCGAGCTGCCAGGTTTGCGAGGCTTGGAGACCCGGTTGGCCAACTGCTGGGGACGGGCGATCCAGGCGCGGCGACCGTTTAACCAACGTCTTTTAATTGCGGGGGTCTGGTAATTCTCCGCAAGGGCGTGGTATGTACATTGCCGGGCGAGGACGACAATGCTAGGGAAGCGCCATGCAGGCAATGGAAGCTGGAGTGAGGGCATTATTATAATAATCACCAACATATCGGAACAGACAAGCCTTGCGCCTCGTATTGTCCCGGCGCGCGATTCTGGGCGAGCTGGCGGGGATCCTATGTACTGAAATGGCATGTCTGGCCGCCGCCGGCAGAGCCCTCCACCACCACGACGATGGACATCATGGCAGCAAATGCAGACTAGACGAAGGCGACGGGTACACGACCAGCTTTTCCCTGCTTTTCTGGGGCCGAAACGCGGGTCTGGCGGGCGTCCGGCGAAGCGCGGGGGAGCCGTCGCCGCAGGATCGTGCAGGCTGTTTCAACTTTTAGCCGCTGGAGAGCCCCAGCGCGGCTGTGCGTGTGTGTCTGTCCGTCGGTGAGCATCTCCAGCGCTGCCGGGCGTGTGTCTGCCGTCTCGTCGCGAGTCTCGTAGTTCGTCGCCTGCAGCGTCTTAGCATCGGGCGCGCCGAGCCAGCAGCGGGTAATTTCTGCGCTCGTCGCTCTCTAGCTCGTTGGCCGGTGGCCTGCGCGCGCCCTGGCCGCAGAAAGGCCGTCGCATTTATTCTGCGTGTGTATAAGCATCAAGAAAGCCAGCGAGAGAGCGAGAGTGAGAGGCGAAAGTCGCCCGAGTTGGCGATCCGCCGTATTGCTGCTTGCTCTGTTGGAAGTCAACCTTCGCCTGTTAGCTACCTAAGTTAACCAACAATCGACATAAACCTCGCCCTCGCCCTCGCCCTCCCTCCCACCTCCAAGCGCAGCCTCACCCGCACGGCGTTTCTCCCCGTCTCGCCGGCTGTTACGAGAGACGCGACGCTGGGCTGCGACTCTCCGCCCGCCCCCCGGCTTGCTCAACCCGCGCTCAGTCCCGTCTCGCTCTCCACCCTTGGCGTCTCGCTCTCGCCGTCGTCGTCGCCGCTCGCCCTGCGCTCTACCTGCCTGTCTGTCCAGCCGGCCTGTCTCTCCGTCTGCTCTGCGCTTCTTCACCCTCCCAGACTCCGAGCGACGGCATGTCCAGCTTGCCATTGACCGCCATTGTGCTCGTGAACCCGCTCTCCCTGTCGTCGTAGCGGCGCCCGTCCCCTCCATCCGCCATTCTCCATCCACCGGCTTCGATCCAATCTCGCTGCGCCCTCCCCTTCTCTCGCTCCTCTTTCGCATGACGCCCGGCGGGTGCTAGACCGGCCAATATTCGTCTCGCGTCGGGGCGACCGGGGCTACCTCTGCTGCCTACCTGCGCCCTGTCCTCGCATTGCCGCTCTCCGTGGTTGAGCACAATTTTCCCACCGGCAACCTAACCCCCTCCGCACCTCACCATGGGCGGCCTTCTAGACAAGCTCAAGAGCAACCATGTAAGCGCCTTGTCCATAGGCTCACGCCCGGAAATTTTTTTTTAAAAAAAATCGTTCCTGTACTGACTGAATGCCGGCTCCGGCTAGGCCGTTGACACTGCTGCAACCCAGGCGAAAAAGGACGCTTTCCCCCCAGCCTTGACGCCGCTGCAACGAATGCTGCTCGACGCCGGCCCTCTGCGGAATGATGGGAGCGACAAGTTCTTTGGGATGGAAAATGTAAGGCTCTCATCATACTCTCCAGAGGCCAGCGGTGCTAATGGAACACAGGTGCAATATGGGAACACATGGTACGCTTTGCTTTGCCTCGGACTGTCCGTGTCGTGCTTCTTGCTGACTGCGTCGCTGCAATAGTTACTGTAATTCCATACTGCAATGTCTCTACTACTCCGTTCCGTTCCGAGATGCTGTGATCAACTACCCGAAACGCTCTCCGCCTGCCATATTAAACGATGCTCTGTCAAAAAACCTACACTACCCTGACCCAAATGTCCCTCTTGAGGAGCTTCTCAAATCAAAAACCCAGCCTCCCACTCCCGGGAAGCCCGCGCCTCCAGTAAACCAACTAAATAGACCCGAAGATAATAAAGATTCTGTCGAATATAAGAAGAAAGTCGCATTACACACCCTACCTGTGCTAGAAACGGCGGATAACTCTATGAGTTACGGCATGAAAGAATCGCTATTCACTTCGTTGAAAGACATTTTTGAAGCCATTGTCGCCAGCCCCGAGCGGATGGGCGTGATCCGCCCCTACCATTTTTTGGAAGTCCTCCGCCGAGAACACGAGATGTTTAGAACAACGATGCACCAGGACGCCCACGAGTTTCTCAATCTTCTGCTCAATGAAGTCGTCTCCAATGTTGAGGCTGATGCGAGCTTACTATCGGATGCTGATCAGCAATCCGATGGCAGTGAGGACACTTCAGAGCTAGCTGGAACTGAGAGCTCAGTGTCAACGACGCTTTCAAGTGGTGCCGCATCACCGCATAACACTCGCTGGGTCCACGAACTATTTGAAGGAACGCTAACTTCGGAAACGCAGTGCCTTACATGCGAAACGATTTCTCAGAGAGATGAAGTGTTTCTGGATTTATCGGTTGACCTTGAAAGGCATACATCGGTGACGTCTTGTTTGCGCAAATTCTCGCAAGAAGAAGTGCTCTGTGAACGGAATAAATTCCACTGCGACAACTGTGGAGGACTACAAGAGGCGGAGAAAAGAATGAAACTCAAGCGATTACCGAGAGTGCTGGCTCTGCACCTTAAGAGGTTCAAGTACTCTGAAGACCTAGACCGGCTGCAGAAGCTATTCCATAGAGTGGTTTACCCGTACCACCTGCGTTTGTTCAACACCACCGATGACGCTGACGATTCGGATCGCCTGTATGAGCTCTACGCTGTGGTTGTCCACATCGGCGGTGGGCCATATCATGGCCATTACGTGGCCATCATCAAAACTGAGGACAAAGGCTGGCTGTTGTTTGACGATGAGATGGTGGAGCCCGTTGATAAGAACTACGTTCGCGGTTTCTTCGGAGACCGCCCGGGCCTAGCCTCGGCTTACGTGCTGTTTTATCAAGAAACCACTTTCGAAGCGATGCAGGAAGAACTGGCCCAAGAGACTCCAATCCCCGCCATGGATGATGCCGAGTTGGTGGAGCCCACTTCGCCAACGCTGCACAAGCCGGATGGATGCCTAGCTCCCCCTCAGTTGAATCGTGCCCTCACTGCCACCGATACCAGCAGTACCACCGTCCACACGGTAAACGGGAACACCCCACTTTCGCCTGTGGCGCCTGCGTCAAGTGCGCCGCCGCAGTTGGCCCGAAAGTCCGACGAAGCCAGCCCCAAGACGTTCTCGAATCTCCTCCCGCATCCAAAATCGCCCCTTAGCACCTTAATTCCCAAGATTGGCGACCTGCATATTAAAAAGGAGCGGACGAAAGAGGAAAAGGAGAGGAAGGCCACCGAAAAGGAGAAAGAGAAGCAGATCAAGCTGAAACAAAAGGAGTCGGAAGCCATTCTGAAACAGACCAGGAAACGAGAAGAGGCTCAGCTCAAAGCCGCAATCGAGGAGAGTAAACTCACCAAGGCCAGTGAGGATCGGCGCGCCGTTGACACCAACAAGGCCGAAAAGGAGAATGGCCTACCAAAGACCAGTGCGCGCGCTCGGTTCAAGCTAGTTAGCAGAAGCGTCAGCCACTCGAAACTATTCCACCGCGAAAAGGACCACAGCAGCGAGTCTCGAGTCCCCGACATACCACCCGTCCCTCCCCTGGTAGCCTTCCCGCCCGAATCGATCACTGACGTGTCCACTGGCGCCCAGCCGTCTAATATCTCAACCGACGACGACAAGGACGACTCGACAAATGCCACCAGCGTCTCCGTCACCACGGATAGAACCGCTCTGACTCCCGTCTCCCCAGAGGCTGCGTCTCCCATTTCGCCGCCGCCGCCGCCGGGAAAGCACAAGCACCCGCTGCTCAAGCAGGCGTCGACCAAACGGAGCCGGTTTAATCTGCGGTCGAAGTCGTTTACTGTATTCTAATAATGTCTAAGTATTATGCTCTTCTTTCTGAGTTTGATATACGAAAACCATTTACGACGAGCTCTCTCTTCCTCTATTTTCTTCTCTATCTATATGAAAGATCTACGCGTTTTTGAGGTATCCCTCCACCCGCTCCTCCCGATCTGGATCCCCATATATACCCGATTTTCAGATATACTTTTTTTTTTCTTTTCTCTTTAGATTCAAGATCTCTCACCATATAGATACACACTCGCTCCCTAAATTATTTTGAAAAAATCGCCTACCGATCCTCAGCGATATTCTACAACAGATCTTCTCTCCAAGTCCTCTGGTGGCGGATGTAACTATCTGACTTTTTTGGAATTTTTTTACCATTCTTCCAACTATTAGGCTGGATAATGCCGCCTGAGTTATTCTTAATTTTATATTACCTGCAAAAAAAAATATGAACGCTGCAAAAATGGAGCATGCGCCCTGGCGTGAATGTTGTATTGCATTTGATTGAACGTCTGCCAATTGCTGGATTCTTTGTTGCTTCCCTATCCCCTATATGAAGACTTCCTCTACCCCTACCCGGATCTAGGGTTCGAAGCCGGGCCGTTAATCCTAATATAGTGGCCCTCTCGTCGCAAGTCATGATTATACAATTACTATTTTGCTGCTAGCCTCTCTCCCCAAAGATTCTTGCCTTGTCTTGCTCTTTGGACAACTAGCGACCTTCTATTCTCAGAACAATGTGGTAATTATAACTGGAATTGATGGACGGCTATTTGTGTCTGATGGTGTCGGTGCGTTTATCTCTCCTGATTCATGCCGTTTGCAAATACAATACATTCTGTTTGTATATATTTATTTAGTGCCAAAAGGGAAAAGGAAAAAAGATAATACATTGTCTTCCAACCATGTGTCAGTACAAGTTGACGCTGTTCTGCTATTACATACCGCCATGTGGCAGCCTAGACCGGTGGATTGCATATCCGCTTCGTAGAATTTCAACTTCAACAGCACTGCCCGTCCCCGTCGTGCCGTGTGTATGTACAATAATATAGAGTACACCCTCGGGCCTCGTACTCGTGCATAAATCCAACGCCACGCCCATTTTCCCAAATTCTGTCTTCATTTGTCATTCTCATCGCAGCTGACATATCAGACACGAGACCACCCCAAAGGGAGTTGGAACCACCGATGAAGGCCAGGAAACGATGGCCGATGTATTTCAAACGCAAGGTCTTAAAATGGGCATATAGTTAGTCTATCCCAGGATAAGTTCGTATAAAATCACAACGGTGTTTATGGCGATTAAGGGAACTATGCCAAAGAAAACCAGTCAGCGTCCGGGGTCATTTTCGAGGATGGGTGAAGCACGTACTTCTCATGACAGTTCGAACGCTGGCTATCAGGTTGACTGACTTCGCCTTGATGCTGGAGTCATCGTTTACGGTGCCGAATCCTGGGTCCGATTGGGTACGGCCCCAGCCAACTGTGTTAAATCGAAATGAGCCCTTCTGTTGTGTTTGCAAAAAGTAGTGTAGGTGGTAGTTTGGAGTGGGCATACTTCTGGCTAGAAATCGGTCTTCGGAGAGGATGGCGATGGCGTTGATGATCAGGATGATGCCTGGAGCGGGTTGTCTTGGTTAGCTATGCGCCGGGACCTGCGACGGGTAGGGAGCTACGCACTGTAGACGAGCTTTCCAAACATAAAGAAGAACATTTTGTGATTGCGATTGGCATTGGGCTGCTTATTGCCAATGCATCTGGGAGCAAGAAGCAGGCTCCGGGTGAGCGTCGAGAGGTTGCGAGAAGTGTGGATGTGCGGAGTTGGTGGCTAGGCTGTCGGCGTGTTGACGATGAGCTGGCCTGTCTGGAGCTTCAACGTTCAACTGCGCCAGAGGCAGGAGAACCGCATATGGGCGCGAATTTATAATGGCAAGGCTCACTGGTACGTGATTCAAGTATCTCAGTCATCCTCAATATACTAACAATGAATGTTTTATTTGCCAGAGCTACTCCTGCTCATCCCCTGCCTGGTTTTCTTACATCTCTTCCTCTCGCCCTACACGAAAGTCGAAGAGTCCTTCAATATCCAAGCTGTCCACGATATCCTGAAATATGGCATACCATCAGGGGATACATCAACCGCGTTCCGTGAAAATTATGATCACTTCACGTTCCCAGGCGCTGTGCCGCGGACCTTCGTCGGAGCCGTGGTGCTCGCAGGAGTTGCACGGCCGTTCATATGGCTGAACGCGAAGATACAAAGCCAACTACTAGGTACGGCATTTTATTCTGCATGTAATTATTTCACTAATACAAAGAAGTAAGGGGAATTTTGGGAGCATTAAACGCAGTGTCATTGATAGCATACGCCCGCGCTGTCAAACGAGCTTTCGGTAGAGAAGCAGGCGTTTGGTATACTCTCCTCCAAGCCAGCCAGTTCCATGTGATATACTATGCATCCCGGACTCTTCCAAACATGTTTGCATTTGGAATCAGTGAGCATTTTCTCCACTTCGAGAGATTGTAGTGGAGCTAATGGGTTCTTCGTAGCTACCTTTGCCTTGAAATGCCTTCTACCTGATGCTGCAGTAGACCCAACCCCTTCTAAATCGGCTGTGAAATATCGTCTCTGTCTCTACTTTCTTACCCTTGCGGGTATCATTTTCCGCTCGGAAATCGCATTGCTCCTTGCGACAGTCACTATCTACCACTGGACTCAAGGAAACGTTAATATTCGCCGCGAGGTTATTCCTGCTGGCGTTTGCGGCGTTTTGGTCGGACTTTTTGTTTCCGTGCCCATCGATTCATTCTTTTGGCAGAAGTATCCTCTCTGGCCTGAACTTTCGGCTTTCTTGTATAATGTGGTCTCCGGGAACGCGTCGAACTGGGGAGTCCATCCCTGGCATTTTTATTTCACGAGTGCAATCCCTCGATTGCTTCTCAACCCTGTAACCTATCTTCTTGCCATCCCAATGGCGTGCCTAATCCCGGCCCGACGACCTGCTGCAGCCTCATTGCTTACCCCCTCTCTTGCATACATCATTCTCTATAGCGCTCAGCCGCATAAAGAATGGCGATTTATTTTATACACTGTTCCCCCTATTACCGCTGCTGCTGCTCTCGGCGCATCGTATATCTGGATCCACCGCGCTAAATCTGTACCATACCGTTTTCTATCCGTGACTTTACTCCTTTCTACCCTCGCTACTTTCCTACTTTCTACTTTTGTGCTTCTCCCAGCCTCAATTGCCAATTATCCTGGCGCTCAAGCGCTTAACCGACTCCACAAGCTTGCCCATAACACCGAACCAGTGTTAAGGGTCTATATGGATACTCTTACATGCCAAACCGGGGTTACCCATTTTCTAGAAAAGGCGCCTCCGGAACACCCGATGGTGGTTCTTCCTGGGTCAGCCGACGGGCGTATGCCAACCTTACGCTCCGGCACCACCCGCTGGATATATGACAAAACAGAAGATAAGAATTTGATCGATTCACTCTCTTTTTGGGATCGATTAGATTATGCCTTGGTCGAAAATGAAAATGTCGTACAGGGCAGAGATAACTGGGAACTCTTGGAAGAAATCAAAGGCTTTGGTGGACTCAAATTGTTAAAGCCAGGTCAGGAAGATGGGACAGAGCAAGCACAATCAGAATTTCTCAAGAAAATATTCCCTAGTGAGGCGGTTATTAACGCATGGGAATGGTTTAGGCAGAGTGCTAGAAGGCATCTCACACGTGGATGGTGGTTAGAGGTCAGAGTGGTGCCCAAAATCAAAATTATGAGGCGTATCCCTAGAGTTCGTTCTTAAGCTGAAGTTGATGAAAATAGAACTTATGTAAATTATTCAAGATTTTGAATTGGCATTTAGGTATGACAGCTGCTACGACAAGGGGTATACGCAAGTATAGAACGAGGCGATGTAGCCGGTAGGCATGCTTCTGCTTTTTGACAGCAAACACGACAGAGTCATTAATCCAAAGCATCTAATCTTGTCTCCAAACCCTTCACCCACGGGCCCACAACATCCACGTTACGTTTCATAGAGGCTTCGCTTTCTTTGATCCGCTCTTCCATGGCTGCCAAACCTTCTCTCCACTGATCAATTTCCTTTCTCATCTCTCCCTGCCTCTTCTCTAAAACCTCTAAATCTTCACTAGCACTCGCTGCACCCGCGTGGATGACTCGTAATGAGCGCAAGCGCTCCAAGACGCTAGGTAGCAGTGGGTGCAGAGAGGTGATCGTAGGCAATGTGGTGTAGAGAGCTTGGATTTTGGATGCCTGCTCGCTAGCTGCAGCCTCAATTTCCGTAGGCGTGGCCTGTGCCGCTGCGGCAGGTATCTCGGGGGGTTCGTCACTTGTTCCAGCGGCGATACGGGCTGCTAGGACGGCGCGAGCAGCGTCTGTGGCACGTCGACGAGCCACAGTGAGTGCTTCTGCATCAGCGGTAAGTTTACGAATTCTGGTGGTTAGAGCTTCGAGGTGTGGGGTGGTGAGTGTAGATGGGATAGCAGCCGGGCCGCTGGATGCTGTATTGGTCAGGGTGCTCGTTAAGGTAGAGAGTTGGGAAGAGAGGTGACGTAGGGTGGGGAGAATTGGCGGAAGGTCAGAATCTGAAGGGTCATCAGGAGATACTGAGATGGGGGCTTGTGAGAGCCCGAGGGCAGCTTCAAGGAGAGTAAGCCGGGCATCGAAGGACGCAGTATTTGCCAAGAGTGATGAGGGTATTCCACCCAGTTGTTGAGCGGCAGGTGTTTCATCCGCCCTTTCAGATTTGGGGATGTGAATACCGGTGGCGAGTTGGCGGGTGAACGCTTCTTCTGATGAGCCTTGCCCCCCTTTCGAAGATATATAGAGGGTGTTCAGGGTTTTATTCAGCTCCAAAATCGACTTCTGTGAGAGCTCGTTTTCGTCTTCTTCCTCCCGTTCACCCGACTGAGAGTTCCGATTGGCAATTTCGTTTTTTAGTTCTTCTGTTTCCCTGCGCAATCTTGCTAGTTTTCGCTCTAGAGATTCATCTTCATCTTCACTGGTATCGCCTAAGACTTCTGTCCCATCATCCCGTCTCCGCCTTGATCGCCGAACAGTTCGATACGACTTTCTCCTGGAGGCCAGACTGTCTGAAAAATCTACGCCGCTCGCATCTACTCTTACAGGCTCAAACTGGGACCGTGCATGGTCAGGTTGTAAACGTTGGCGGTCAATTCCTGCAGTAGATGTTTCTTCTGGGAAGGGTGACGAGGATCGAACGGTAGCTGTCTATTGTAGAGCGTCAGGATTTCGCAGATTTTCTCTTAGGCTATCTGGATTCTCACGGGCAGGGTCGAATCGTCTGTAAGCTCGGGGGTCTCGTATATGTCGGGCGCAAGATCCTATGCCAGGAGTCAGCCTAGCCTGTGCACTATGTTCGACTGTACCAACTCACCAGATCCGGGAGACCAGCATATTTCTTGTTGAAAGCCATCGCAAAATACAGAGTCGAGTATCTTCCGCTTCCTCTGGCGTTCTCAACTCCTCAGTTAACAGTATTTGATCGCGAACCCTTGATGTCAACAATAAGCATCACCTGACTACCCGCCAATGAGGTCGTCGAAACTAATTTAAGAGCCCAGAGAAAATGCTTTGCGGTCAACAGCTCAATATACTCCGGACCAAGATAGTCAACTATGCACTGGGAGAAGCCACACCTCTCTGCCTGTGGGTATCTTCTCCTTGCTGCCTGTGGCAAGGGCCGTGGCCGTTCTGCATCGTTAACAGGTACCATCCAACCCCTTACATCCACTAGTTAGTTAGTAGTGACAGTAACTCAACTACGTAGTTACCAACCATGCCGGCTCTGCTAATTACATATAGGCACAGAAAACAATATTGCTGATGCGTGAGCTCGAGCCATATTTCATCATCCTATTCGGTGATGGCTCAGCGATGTCGACGGTCGGAGGATTGCTATTATTAGTGTTTTAGACGGCACGAAGCATGCGACCACTTTAATCGATGCGGAGTAGTCGATATGTCTGTCTTCTCACCCCAGATTCAGACCGTGGCTGGCCCTTGTTTCATGGAAATTTCAAGATCCAATAACCAATGGCTTGAATCAAACAGTGGCGGTTCGACATACTGGCCGGGAGATTTGGCTGATGGGCCTCTCAGACTCGTCGAAACGCTGCAGCCTGTGCTTGCTTGCGGACCGCCGCGCTGATGGGGCCAAAAGCCATCTTAAGGCTCGATCGCAGGCTGCAGTTCCATGGAGAGTCGCAGTTGGCGAACCCAAAATCGCGTGCAAAAGCATGTGCCTTGCGCAGCCGCTGCTTGGCGCCTACCCTGCTCGCACATGATTATTCTTCTGCGTAGCGGCTGCTCCGAGGCTCAGCGACTCGCTGCACTCCGTTTGTACCCCACAACGCATTTTGCTTCGTCTGTGGAACTACTATATAGAGGGGGCTGCCCCCGCCGTTTTGGCCGTATTAGACCTTTTCCCCTGTTCACCACTTGGCCCTCAGGCTCACTGTAATCTTGTCTCTGCCGCTCTCTAGTATACCTCACGCCTTTTAGCCCATCTTGACCAAGCCCTCAACCACCTATCAAAATGGCTGCTCCTGCTGAAAAGACTATTAAGGACCTCAACGGTCGCTGGACTATGGTAAGCCATGCAGTTATTGACCTACGCCCTACAGAGTGTATTGACAGATATTAGAACAAAACGATCTCGAACGATACCGACCCCATTCTGTCTCTTGTACGTTCTTTCCCCCCTCTGAAGCGGGGCCAAGGAGCCTGAAGTCTAACACGCAAACTGTAGCAAGGAATCTCCTGGTTAACACGGAAGACCATCGGCCTTGCGACCATCACCCTTCATGTCAAGCAGTACAATGACGACGCTGGAATTTCCCACGTTGACATTGCGCAAACCCTCACCGGCGGCATTTCGGGCACCACCGAACAGCGTGTCCTAGGCTGGGAGGAGCACGAACACACCGACCACATCTTCGGCACTGTCAGGGGCCGATCACGATATGTACGCGGCACCGCACCAGCAGACGGTAAGGTTCGCCCAGATGTCGAAGTTCAGACCAAGGCTGGAGACGAGCAGGTGGCTGTCACCAAGTTCTTGAAGGGTGAAACCTTGGCGGACGGATCCGAAGTGGAGGGGTTCGTGGCTGGTGAGGGGGAGGATTTCTGGGTGCAGAGCTGGGTGGAGAGCGTCAATGATGGCTGGACAGCTGAGCAGGTACGCGCTTAAATATATTCCTTGGTGCCTTGGTGAGAGGACGAGCTGACTTAATTTGCGTTGCAGGTCTGGGGGTTTGAAGTTATCGACGGCGTGAGGCGGTATACCCGCCGTGTGGTGGCCGAGAAAAACGGCAAAGTCATTAAGGCCAGACTGGTTTACGATTATCTTGGCAGCGAGTGAGTTAATAGGTGAAGCGGCGGTGTACGTTACATATTCTCTTAGACAGTACAAATGGGACACATCTTGATACAACTCTGGTTCTAAACTCGCATTGAAGTTGTGCTGGCAATTCGCGGGGCTTTTTTGCTTATGTCACCATATTTGACGCCAAGAATTTAGGTCATGTGACAGATGTCCCCCGCAAATTCCTGCCAGGTGTTTTCTGGGGTCGAAAAGATGATCCAAATTGTGGTTTGGGGCTATCCTGGTCAGAAAAGACTTGCTATGAGGACAGAGCTTCATAGACAGGAACAGCCTTGCTTGCGAGCGGCTGCTAGAAGCTCAGAAGGGGCGATATTGATAGAGCTGGACTTAAACCCAAGCCCAGCCCGGTTATATGTAGTGAAGAGTTGAAACTACCCTCTAGAGGCGAAGAGGAATGCCTGTAAATGCTTGTCTGATCTCAGGTACACACTATGGAGTATAATAGTATAAGATTGCTGCCTCGAAGAAAGCTTTGGCGAACCATATATGAGAAAGCTTGTATTCTCCCCCTGGAGTACCTGACCGCTATTAATAATAACATCCTCGCTCATTGCCTGAACTCCGTTCGGAGTACCCAGCAGCTCAATAACATAAATGCCGATAATGGCAGAGCTTCTCCGTTCTCCGTGCGGAGTACAGCTCTGATGCGCGCTGCAAAAGCTCCGGCCGAGCGGCGATGGCTGGTCGCCACGGCGGGTTCTGATTGACCAGCGAGGCCGCGTGCAACCGCTTATCCGAGGAACCGCCACTAAACGCTACAGCTGCCCCGGACAAGCACTTCGATATATTTCTACGCGGCTTTGCTTCGTCCTCTTCTTCTTTCTATCTTGCTAACGGCCTCCTTTCCATCCTTACCATCGTCTTGTTTGCTGCACTGCTGCCCGTCTGTGACAATGGCTGCTCGGCGTGCTATCTCCCGCTCCATCCCTGCTCTCTCCGCTCGCTCTCTTAGCTCTCCCCGCAGTTCTCTAGCCTCGCTGTCATCGCGCACGATGCCTTCTTCGCAAGCTTCACGATCAGTCATAGCTGCTCGCAGGCTACATGCCACTGCTCAACAGCTAATGCCTGCGGCGACGACGTCTGCTGCCTCGACTGCCACTGAGTATCCCACAACCCACGAGCGGATCTCGTCGCCGGTGGACACTTGCAACTTCATCGATAATAAATTCGTCTCGTCCAGCGCCACGCAATGGATTGACCTGCATGACCCAGCGACGAACAATCTCGTCACTCGTGTGCCCCAGAGCACCAACGAGGAGATGAAAGCTGCGGTCGAAAGTGCCCAGAAGGCCTTCCCAGCATGGAAAGCCACAAGCATCATGGCAAGACAGCAGATCATGTTCAAATATGTCAACCTGATCCGTGCCAATTGGGATCGTCTTGCTGCCAGCATTACGCTGGAGCAGGGAAAGACCTTTGCTGATGCTAAGGGCGATGTTCTCCGTGGTTTGCAAGTGGCGGAGACTGCCTGCGGTATCACAACCCAGATGACCGGCGAACTGCTCGAGGTTGCAAAGGATATGGAAACAAGAACCTATCGTGAGCCATTGGGCGTTGTGGCTGCTATCTGCCCTTTCAGTAAGTTCCTCCTATTCCTTTCACGAATAGGGCGGGTCTAATTCATTTTCCGCAGACTTCCCAGCTATGATTCCTCTCTGGTGTATCCCTATCGCGACAATGACCGGAAATACGCTCATCCTGAAACCATCTGAGCGGGATCCTGGAGCTGCCATGATCCTTGTTGAACTCGCCAAGGAAGCTGGTTTCCCAGACGGTGTTATCAACGTCATTCACGGCGCCGCCAAAACCGTTGATTTCATCCTCGATGAACCTGCTATCAAGGCCATTAGCTTCGTCGGTAGCAATCGTGCTGGAGAATATATTTTCACTCGTGGATCGGCTAATGGAAAGCGTGTCCAGGCTAACCTGGGCGCTAAGAACCATGCTGCTGTCCTTCCTGATTGCAACAAGAACCATGCTCTCAATGCCATTGTTGGTGCGGCATTCGGTGCTGCTGGTCAACGATGCATGGCGTTGTCTACCCTTGTTATGGTTGGCGAATCTAAGGAATGGCTCCCCGAGATCGCGGAGCGCGCAAAGGCTCTTAATGTTAATGGTGGCTTCGAAGAGGGCGCGGATTTGGGCCCCGTTATCACTCCAGATAGCAAGAAGCGCATCGAGGAACTTATTGCCAGTGCCGAAAAGGAGGGTGCCACCATCCTTCTTGATGGCCGTGGCTACACGCCTTCCAAGTATCCTAATGGTAACTGGGTATGTATTCTGTGCACTCGATCCAAGTCTTTTTTTTCTAGCAGTTTGACTGATATTCGTTTCCAAGGTTGGTCCAACCATCATCACTGGCGTCAAGCCACACATGAAATGCTACCGTGAGGAGATCTTTGGCCCCGTTCTTGTCTGCCTTGAGGTCGAAACCGTCGACGAAGCCATCTCTCTCATCAACGCTAACGAGTACGGAAACGGCGCCGCTGTTTTCACCCGCTCTGGGCCAACTGCCTCTCGCTTCCAACACGAACTGGAGGCCGGCCAGCTTGGAATCAATGTGTAAGCTTTATTCTTTTATTCCCTCTCCTTTGTCCAGATTTCATTGGCTAATAATAATCCCTCGTTTCTCTCCATAGACCAATCCCAGTCCCCCTCCCAATGTTCTCATTCACCGGTAACAAGAAGAGTATCGCCGGCGGCGGTGCAAGCACGTTCTACGGTAAACCCGGATTGAACTTCTATACTCAGTTGAAGACCGTCACAAGCTTGTGGAGGAGTGAAGACGCTATCAACACAAAAGCCAGCGTAGTAATGCCCACACATCAATAGTTTCGTGTGGCTCTCGTTTTTCTCATTGGCTTTATCTTTTCGTTCACGGTCGCCTTATGACTCTCAGTGTCCTGCTGTATTTCCTAGAAACTTTTTTCTTTTCTTTTTAGTTCTGGGGCGACAAGTCTGCGAGAGCAGCGACTGAATTTGGCAAATTCGACTTTGATACTCTGTGCTATCTCTGTATATATCTATGTGGAATGAAATGAAAAGTAGGAATATAAGATAAATAATACCTTTTATCGTACGGCCATCGGCATCTACATAAATACCGGGCATGCCACGAACAGGGACGCGTGCTTAGGAGCATAATCAAACAAGTCAGGGGCCCTCTCCGGCTCGTGAATCTAGACTTGAAAATAAGCGAAGTGCCGGGTCTACGGGGTATGGAGCTACGATATTGACCATGACAAATTTCAATTTGAACCATAAATAAAATTTGATAAGCTGAAGTAAACTCGCACTCCGCTGATTTTCACCACATCATAGTCATACAAAAAGTGCATATAAAGTAGCAATCGATGGCCAGCTAAACGCCATTCCAGGACGCATAAGAGGCGTTACCTTCAATTATAATATGAATTGGTATACCTGCCAATATTTTTTTCATTCCCGATGATATCGTACCAACGCTCATCTAATTTCCCAAAGGCAGCTGGGTAATGGCTCCGAAAATGTGTTTTAAGCCTGTTGACTGGGCTAGCACAGATAGCTCAACCTAAATCATCCTCTCTTTCTCTCTCTAGTCACTAGACTTGGTCCGTTTTGTAGCTCCAGCTTTGACGTTCTCTGCTCCAGTGCTCACTGCTTCAGCGACTTGTTCCTTCGATTTATCCTTGCCCTTTCCAGATTCCTTCTTCGCTGGGGCGGGTGTGGGGCTATTAAGACCCATGGCACTGAAAACGACAAAGAGTAAGGTAACCAAAAGAGCGCCTAAGCCACCTGCAACTTCAGGAACCTCCTTGATGGCTTCGACAGGGTTCTCTCGGGCAAGCCCAACGAAGCGGTCAACCTTGCTGCGAACGTACTTGACTGGATCTTCCTTGAAGCTAAGGTTATCATCATCACCGGAGGGCTCGTCTTTTGGTTCAGCTGCTTTTTCTTCGGCTGTTTCAATAGGGTGTTTGATGTCGAACGTCTCCTTCTTCAGCTGTTTGGCATCATCAACGGAATGGCCAATATAGATGTTGTCAAAGAGGATATCATTTTGCATGGTCCAGATTTCAAAGCCAATCTGACATCAATTCAATTAGTAACAGGCCATTTTTATAATTAATGCTTAGGAGGATCAACTTACAGCACCCATTGGTTCAAAGTCAGCGGGTCTCTTATCCTCGAAGAAATTTGGGTTAGCGATTTTTCGAGGGGCCCATGCGCCTTTGTAGGCAGGATTGTCGATCATGGGCGCAGTCCATTTGCCCTTGTAGTCAGGGTTCCTCTTCATTGGAGCCTCCCACTTTCCACAACCAGGGGCTTCCTCACACTTGGGGTTTGCAATAGTTGGCGCAGCCCAGTCACCGTCTTCCTCGTCATCCCAATCTTCGGGTTTCTTAGCTTCGGGATCGGGGATAGACGTGGGCTCATTGTCGAGCCAGTCTTCGGGCTTCTTAGCCTCGGTGTCCACGATCTCAAACGGAGCATCTTCGTCCCAGTCTTGTGGCTTCTTGGCATCTGGGTCCGAAATCTTCGCGTCATCGACCCAATCGCTGGGTTTTGTATCTTCTGGATCGTCAATCTCTTTTGGAGGGTTGACGGGAGGCTCGAAATCTTCCAATAAAGTTCCGTTCTTGACAGCTTCTCCGTCAATCTGAATCTGGAAGCTCTGGTCTGGCCTAACTATGAGAGTATATAAAGTAGAGAGCTTCGAGATACGAGCCGTCGGCGGATTCGACAAATGTTTTTCTTCATATTCACCAGTCTTGGGGTTTTTATGTTTGAAAATAAAATGAACCTAGAAAAAAACATATTTAGGAGAATTCATTTACGGTTATAGATGGAGGCTACCATACCTTGTTTGTAGCACCGCACTTGTCCGGTCCAAACATGATAACATAAGGGGAGGCATTTGAAAACTCCTCTGCATGGAGCTTCTTGCTATCCTTGAGCAACTTCATGTACGCACCACCACAGACCAAGGAATCTATTCCAACGTTAGCCAGACACAACAAACGTCTCGCCACGGTATACTTGACTTACTTTGAAGCTTAACTTCATACTGAACAACGAGGTCTTTTCCCTTGTTGTCAATCTTCCTGGGGAATTTGGCGGAAATGGCATGGTGAGCGGCGGCGTTTTTCACCACCAATCCCTTGTCACCATTGATGCCCTTGTACACAGTCGGCTCCTCAACAGCCCATTCTCCAACATACGCCCACTCTTCTTCACCCGAATCCGCCTTCTTAGCATGCGAGGGTGTCCATCGCTTTTGCCAATCGTCTGTGAACTGCTCAATGAATGGTGCTTTCACGTTCGAAGCCTGCAGGGGACAATTAGGAAAAGCCTTTTGCAGTGACGGGTAGGCCAAAGCTTACAGTGAATGCGGGTCTATCGATGGACGTAGCAGTTGGTTCTTCCTTTTTTACTGACTCGTCGGCTGCCTGAGCTTGGGACAGTAAAGCTACATAGGACAGGATGACGGAGGCTGTATGGGCGTTGAGACGCATTGTGAAAGGATCGCCCAAGAGGACGGGCAGCTAGACTATCAACACAATGAAGGGAGATCGACTGAAAGGAGAAAGTCAGAGAATCAGGTAGTAGAGGATGGAGCGGGAATAAATAGACGAGGTCGAGGTGAAGTCCGTGGCCTGGAGCTAATTAAATCGGCGAGCTGTGAAAGGTGGCCTCTTTCCTGAGCTGCGCGAAGTACCCCGGCCAAGCTGGTGCCGCTAGTAACGACCGTATCGTACGCGTCCCACGCCTGGCGTTACCGTACTGGTATCGTCCACGATGCACGGCGCTATCCCCGAACAGGTCCAATGCGCTGCACAACTGCCTAGATGGCTTGTTTTCATTGGCCGGTGGCTGCCCGCCGCAAATCCTCCGCACTGCTCACACATGCTTGGAGGGGTAGCTTTCTGATCTTGGGTTGTATCGGGCTCTGGCATATTCGAGGACTTCGGAAACCTCATACCAGCCACAATTCGCCCGGTTAAGTCCAAGCTTGACACCTACGCTCCACCTCTGTCGATTGCTTGGACAGGAAGCGGTGTACAATGGCCAGCACGGAAACACAGAGCTGCGACCACCTGGTCCAGTCTTCTGACCCACAACATCCTGCAAATCTGATTCCAGAAATGTGCAAAGGTTTTTACAGATTGGGATGGGTCACTGGGACCGGAGGTGGTGTGAGAATTCCTATTTTCTACTAAATATTGCCTAAACGGGTACGCTAATTGTAAGCAATCTTTGTTAGACTTCTATTCGTGAAGGCGATCATATTTACATAGCCCCTTCTGGAGTGCAGAAAGAAAAGATTAAGTCCGAAGACATCTTCGTCCTTTCATATCCAACGCCGAAATACCCACCCTCTGCACGACAGTATATCAGGAAGCCACTGGATTTGAACCCCTCAGCGTGCACTCCACTGTTCCTGGCCGCCTTCGAAAGAGGGGCGACCTGCTCAATTCACACACATTCACAATGGGCAGTCCTAGTTACGCTGCTAGTTGAGAGAGAGAAAGGCAAAACTGGCTGTTTTGAAATCAACAACATCGAGCAGATCAAGGGTATTCCAAAAGGGAAAGGGAAAGGCATGCTCGGATATCATGACACTCTTAGAATACCCATTATTGAGAATACAGCTTTCGAAGAGGATCTAACTGAGAGCTTGGAGAAAGCTATGGATGAATACCCGGATACATATGCGGTGCTTGTCCGTCGACATGGAATGTATGTGTTCCAGCGCTTTACGCTTTAGATGCCGAACCAATTGCTAATTTTGTTCTGGCAGATACGTATGGGGCGATACTGTCGCAAAGGCAAAGACCCAGTGCGAGAGTTTGGATTATCTCTTCCAGCTGGCCGTGGAAATGCATAAGCTTGGTATGCCGTGGATTCAATGACACTTCGTTGCTTGGACCGAAGATGTTACAGTACTTATTCCGTGCAAATACCCCTTAAATTTTAATAGCACTTTAGCTATTGACTGCCCTATCAAAATCAAACGTTAGATTTTTCTTCTTTTCATTTTAGGTTCAATGTTCGCTCAAGTTATATCAATCGCCTCGATAGGCTTGCCACCCTCTAGCGATAAGGGATGCCCACCTTTACGTTTGGAAGCCCAGCTAATTGCAGTGGCTATGCGACGGCGGAAAAGCATATACATAGAGTCTAGATGGCTTAAGGCCGTATTCCAGGATACATCTAAAGCAATGCAGTAAAACTATATGGGACTTTATGCAATAAATCAGACCTCTAAATATCCACTCTCAAGAATCTCACGCACAGTCAAGCGTGCATTGGGATCCGGATTTAAAACCTCAACCAAGAACTGGATGTCTTCGCCAGCAACGCCTTTCTCTACCATATCATTTGCCCACATGTATGCTTCGTCTGGCTGTGGTGAAGGTAGCTTACCGGCACAATGTTTGTCCTCAACATAGAACGGAACGGAGGCCAGGTCAAAGTCAATAGCAAGCTGATCGCGAACAGCTTTCGTCTTGTTCTGCAGGGGTCCCGTGGAAATCGTATCGTACATTCCTGGTGATTTATGATTGACTTGGGCTTGAAGCAATTGCGCTAGCTGTGAGGGAAGTTAGCCAGAATGTATGTACACACAATAAAGCTCCGCATTTAAGAATACTCACAATTATTCCCCAGGACCAAACATCTGTACTTTCAGTCCACGGCTTGCCGAAGTGAACTTCAGGGCTCCGGTATGTTAGGGAGGTCACTTCTTTGGTTGATGGCTTACTAACTACGCGAGAAGTCAGGGACTTTTCAAAACATATCAATATCAAATAAAACCTAACGTACTGGAACCACAATCAGCGAGTCGGACAATCAATTCACGAACATTTTCATTCGGTTTTGAGTGATCAAACCTGCCAAGGGCGACATTCTCCATTTTCAGATCTAAAGTGAGAGTGAATATGCCAAGTTCAAAATTCATGTTGAAATAAAATTTCAGCACTTTACACTCACCAGTATAAACCAACCCTTTCATATGAACTGTAAATATGCCTAGAAGAACGCCCTTCATAATCCATTTTATCTCCTTTGCAGTCAATGGCCTCGCATTCCGCGCTTCCCAAAGCGAGTTAGTAAATGCTTCAAGAACCATCATTGGCCCACCAGGCTCCGAATCAGGAATATAATGGATAAGCTTGCGAATCATTGGATCTTTCTTGAAAAGTCTCTGCAAGTTCATGTTTGAATGCAAGTAATGCGGCGGAGGGTGACTCTCCAGCATGACTATCGCCGTGAGGCGGTCGTTTAGTGACATACTCGATAGCATTGTTGGAATCATCCACAGCGAGCCATACGTTAGGCCTTTTCCCGCGAATCTGGGATCCTAAAGGTTGGATAAGTCGGTATCGTGTTCCATTCTTCCCTTGGCAAGTCAGTCCGGGGGATAACATGCAGGAAAGTGGTGCGCAGGGCGCGAAAGGCCCCGTATGCAGCGACGCTAGGCGAGAGCGGGCTCCAACGAAACACAGAAGCCTAGGGAGGCCGAGTACAATATTGATGGAAAGACCGCATCTTGACGCGCGTGGTTTGAGCGGCATAGTAGGGTTATATAGTACGGAGTATGTGCTTGGGAGGGGGTTTATGCCCGGCACATAGTTACTCCGCTCCCAGCCAAGGCAGGCTTTCTGGTCATTCTTCAAATAGGCTTGCAAGCTGACTAGTTAACTGCGCCGCCAAGCGGACGCGAATCGTCTCTATATACTCTCTCTCTCTCATCGCCCCTCTGAAGAAACTTCCTTGCTCTTATAGAATTGCGCCAAGAATTCCCAAATCTTCAATAGTGTTTCATTTTCCCCTTGCTTCATGGATCTGGACAATGGCGATTCGCCATGGGGTGGTAAGTCAAACCCAAGTTGCACACCATTTATTGACCCAAACGTGGACCTGATTGCTATCCCAGATATGCCCTCCCAGTCCAAGACTTCTAATGAGAATGAGTCTGGTAATCTTTGATCAGATTCCACAATGGTCGCCTACATCTTGATTGACCGTTTCAATAGGCAAACAGAATGAGCTCGCTTCCCCATCGTCCCTTACCAGTCCCCGATCTCCTTCGTCCAGAGGCGTACGTACGCCAAAGAAATTTGGTGTTCAAGTGACAAAATTGGAGGCTGTCGACGATTCGAGTGATCCGCTAGGTCCGCTGGGTGGCAGCTCGTTGCAACCCATCTCTGAGCAAGGCCCCGTTCCTCCCCAAAAGGAGCCATTTGCGACCCGTCAAACACGCCCGACATCATCAACATCTCAGTCATCCAGTGCAGCACTCATGGAATCGGTCAATCTAGAAGATGATATCGACACTCGGCCGAAAATGAGACCTCCTCCTATCCAACCACATCCGAACGTCGGAGATGTACCAAAGAAGCAGACAAAGCCGAGTATGTCCGTTGAACAAGCTGCAAAGCCTTCATTTTATATTACAGTTGGGGATCCCCATAAAGTAGGTGATCTCACAAGTAGCCACATTGTCTACCAGGTTAGGACAAAGGTGCGTATTATGTGGTCTCCATGATTCGCGATTACCATCTGATCTTTGCGCTTAGACTACATCGAAAGCTTACATACGGCCCGAATTTGCCGTTACTAGAAGATATCGTGACTTTCTGTGGCTATACAATTCTCTGCATAATAATAACCCCGGCATTGTTGTACCTCCACCACCGGAGAAGCAGGCAGTCGGTCGCTTCGAATCCAATTTTGTTGAATCAAGAAGAGCTGCATTGGAGCGTATGCTGAATAAAATCGCAGCGCATCCGGTACTTCAGCATGATGCTGATTTAAAGATATTCTTGGAAAGCGAAGCATTTAATATGGATGTTAAAAATAAAGAAAACCGAGAGCCAGATTTAGGTCAAAGCAAGGGGATGTTTAGCTCTTTGGGCATATCGGTCGGTGGGGGAACTAAATTCGTCGAACATGATGACGTGAGAAACCCTAGTAATATGTACTCTGCTGCTAAGGCTAACTGGTGACAGTGGTTCCATGATAGAAAGATCTACCTTGAAGCGCTTGAGAATCAATTGAAGGGTTTGATGAAAGCAGTGGATACAGTGATCCAACAACGTAAAGGGCTTGCTGAGGCTGCAAGTGATTTTTCAGCATCTCTACACTCGCTGGCGCTTGTTGAATTATCCCCTGCCCTGTCGAGTCCCCTAGAGGGTCTTTCTGAAATCCAGCTTCGAATACGTGAACTTTACGAACGACAGGCCCAGCAAGATATACTTACCCTGGGCATCACAATAGACGAGTATATCCGGCTCATAGGAAGCGTGAAAATGGCATTTAGTCAACGGCAAAAATCATTTCAGAGTTGGCATACCGCCGAATCAGAACTTCAAAAAAGAAGGAATGTTCAAGATAAGCTTCTGCGGCAAGGGAAATCTCAGCAAGATAGATTAAATCAAGCCAATGCAGATGTGGCAGATGCAGAGAGGAAAGTGCATCAGACAAGACTTCTTTTCGAGGATATGGGCAAATTAATGCGGAATGAACTTGAACGGTTTGAGCAAGAGAAAGTTGAAGATTTCAAATCCGGCGTTGAAACGTTCTTGGAGAGCGCTGTTGAGGCCCAGAAGGAAGTAAGTGTATCCATCTTCATTCCTTATAGTTCGAGATGACTAACGGTTGACTTAGTTGATTGAATTATGGGAAACATTCCTAATGCAACTTGATGCAGGCGACGATACGAATCCATTTTTCAATGGAGCCCCGCCACCAGTCTCTGAGCCCCCTCAGGACCGTAACGAGCTTGGCCCCACCACGGAATGTCCACAGTCGACTATGCTTCAGGGCGAGCAATTTGTATGATAATGAAGCTACGCAAGCAGGTATTTTTTCTCACACAACGCCATACGCTGTTTTTCGATGAATATTTGGTTCCAGAATACGGTCGGAACTTAATGCTGAACGATGCTGTAGCATTTTAGGGGTGTATGACAGCTTTTGATTCTTATCTGTACATTAAAAAAAAAAAAATGAAGAGCCTCTCACGCAAAAATCACCTCTAGAAACCCACTTTGTATAGCAATAATGCATATATCGAACGAAACTTAGTCTCTCTACTCGTACAACCCGGTTGTTAGGGGAAACAAGATATTTCCAGGAGATCATGAACGTGCATGTAGAAACCAACAAAGCTATCACTTATTTTTTCTTCCCAGCCTTCGGCTGTGGAGCTTCTGGTTCCGCCTGGCCAAACGAACTAATCAGATCCAATAAATTATCATCCTCATCTTCCATCTCCTCTGCGGAGGGTGCAGTTTTCTCATCCGCCGGCGCTCGGCTTTTCGATCCTGCTTCTGCAGAGACTTTACTCGCGGAGTCCCATACTCGTCCAAATCGGCTTCTGAATGCTCTCAGTTTACCCGCTTCGTCTTCCTCCACGTTAAGCAGGCGGTCGCTCGAAGGATTCCAGAGCGGCGCATTGCGAGTGTCGCGGAGAGATCGATAGACTGATTGAGGCGAAGTAGTGCGGTGGGTAAATGTGCTTCCGTCTGAAAGGGTAATGAGCTGTGTGAAGGTGTAGGGGCGTTTAGGACGGCGTAGAAGCGTTGCGTGTCGGCACTGGGAGCAGATGTAGGTGGTCGTAGTAGAAGGGAGCGATGGCGCACCAATGCGCCGGAAAGGGATGGCAATTGACATTGTGCTGGTGTTTATTCGGCTCTAGAGTCGGTGATTCACTCTTGTTATAAAGGAATTAGATCTTAATAGCTGTCAAACAGAAAATGAATGCTGAGGCCGAATGCTGGATGTTGTGACACGCTTAGGTAAGCTTTTTTTTTCATCACTGTCGTCGGCAAACCATTATTGCGAACATCTAAACAGTTTAACATGGCTACCTCGTTAACTTGGTGGTGGATTCCTAGTATGAAAGATGATTGAGTATCGGCTCTCGCTACCAAACGTCGACTCTGTGGGAATATGCCCTTTGTTCTCACCTCGAGACTAGCTGTGTCTCGTGCGGCTTCGCCGTTCCGTCCTCACGCCCTTGGCTCACTTGCAACATTCCAGTGCCAGCGCCATTATGGCCGTATGCTTAAGACCATTGTCTTCAAGCATGTTACAAGTATCGCCGATGTTGTCCGCCCTACCATAACGCCTGGGTTACGTTCGCTTCCGCAAGAAATCAACAAGCTGACAAAGTCATTTGCACCTACCCATACCCAGGAGTCGAAATATGGGGCCCAGACAGCTCTAGAGAAAGCTGCAGAAGCTCCGGAGGACGATATATCTACCGAGCCGTATTCACTCACTGCCATCGACACTAATATCCAATCGCAGGTTCGCTCGCTTATGCGTTTGGTCCCTCACGCAGTCGCAATAATAACATCTACATTCCCAAATAATGACGCTGGTTCTGCTTTTCGAGGAATGACTGTATCATCCTTTAACACTGTAACGTTATACCCAGATCCAATTGTGTCCTTCAACGTGAAAATGCCATCAGAAACATATGATGCGATCCTCTCGTCACAGCGGTTTTTGGTTCATCTGTTATCGTCGAACAAGGCCACAGCCAGACTAGCGAGGGAGTTTTCAAGAGGCCATGAAAATATTTTGCTTGAGGATAAAAAAGGCACGTTTAGGTTTGCGTCGCTGAGCTCGCCCCACAATTTGCCCGCGATTTCAGAAGGCGAACCGCCGCGACTCGTTATTCAAGGAGAGGAAGCAAGCATTACTGCGGATAATGGCTCTCTACCTAATTTTCCGTTTATACTAGAGTGCAGATATCATCCCTCGAGCATTCGAGTTGGAGACCATGTAGTTGTCCTTGGCACGGTCATGAAGATATGTTGCGAGCAATCACAGAGGCAGCCACAACAATCTGAAACATATCATTCTACAAATGAACTATGCCTTACATACGCGGACACTCGCTTTTGGAAGATCGGTGAACCAGTCACTCCCTTACCACGAGAAGGGGAGCCATGATTGAATTGTGTTCTAGCTCTTCCCGGTTCTATTTGCTCTTCCTCCAGCGTTAGATGGACATGACGGCGAACTCCAAGTATCCTATATTTTACCCTTCAGATCAATTTCGTTTATAGAATTCCCATTTCGGATGCATATATCATAGCAGCACCGTTTCTATAAATGCATGGCTCTATACTCCGTATATGAGAAATATCGTTCATATTACTCCGTATACCTGATCATCTCACATGTGGTGACTGAAGCAACATAATTATGTCTGGCCAGAGTAAAACAAGTATTTTTTTATTAAGAATGACACGACTGTTACAGAGAGCACTTCGATTCTTGAAGCTAGCTACTAGGAGGGACGAACAACTTTCTATCTGTGCACAACCAACAATCCATCTTGACAATATCTATCCCTTATCAACTTGGCCAAGCAGATTTCAGACGGCTAGAATGGGGACTACCATCGCCGCTTCCGCTTCCACTCCCACTACCACTACTTCGGCTATCAGTCCGCTTGAATTGAGCTAAGCTATGGTTCAGTGGGTTCGGGATGAAGGTAGGATTCCGGCGAACTTCTGCTTCTGCAATGTCCCCAAAGAGTGGGGGAGTGCTGTATTCCACCTGCGTACTACGGCTAGAAAAATTTGACATGGAACGGCCACGATGGCTACTTTGTTCTGGGGTGAACATTGAGCGCTTGCTGGCGAAGGGGGAAGACGGGCAGAGTTGTGGCTCTGTGTATCCTGCATGGAGCGAGGTTCCCATAACTGGAGACATTGAACTCCGATGGGCCAAGCTGGGTTTTTCATTTGCGTTATACATCGGAAAAGCCGTGGTGATGTTTGGGACACTGGGGCACACCGGGCCATTGAAAGAAGTCGTATCTACTGGCTGCGTCTTCGTTCCTGGGAGATCGCCTTCGGGTGTCAATGGGCCTGAGTTGATGTAAAGTTGTTGCTGCTGGTAGACTTGTTCGATTGCCATAGCTTGCTGCCATAACCGTGTGGTACGGAGTTGGTATTCTTCTAGGGAAGCAGTGAGACTTGTCAGTTGCTCTTGGAAGTTTTCCTCTATCCTTGCATGCTCTTGTTCTTTAGCAATTTGCTCGGCAGCACGTCGTTCCCGCTCGTTCAGCCCTTGACTATTAGCATTCGTGATACGTTCATATTGCTCAGAAAGTCTGTTACAGCGATTCTGAAGGCGCTCTCTTTTCTGTACAATAGTTGTCAACTCGTTTTCAGCCGATGACGCTTCACGATCTGTGGCAGATTTGACATCGTCCAATTCACTTTTCAGAGACTTCAATTGGTCAGTTTCTTGCTGATAGATGGCTTTGTGAGAATCCCATTCTTGCATTTCTTCTTCTGGTATACTCCCGAGAGTTTCTAACTGAAGTTCAAAAGCGGCGGTTGCCTCTTCCGTTTGTCGGATATTTCGTTCCAACTGAAGAGACCGTTGCTTTTGCCTGCTGTCATCGCCACCACTGTTCAGGCGATGGGTGAAATTGTCGAGCTCTTTTTTGATTTTAGAAAGTTGAATTTTGTGGTCATTTCTAGCTCTTTTCAGCTTGGCCCGGCGCTCGTTTAACTTGGCTTCCGCATTGACAATTGAGTTTTTCAGAGTCGTAGTTGGAGAAGATGGCCGCAAAGACTGGCTTGGAGATGACGGTATAGGAGGGGCAATGGATGCTGCGTACATGTTAGTTTTGCCAGGAATCAAGGTAAACACAAAGTTCTTACCTTGATCTGTATCCGAAGCCGGAGGTGTTTTCATGCTCACAAAGCCAATCTCCTCGTCATTATCGTAGCGCACGAAACTACAGGCGTAAGCGCAGTCAGGTGCCAATCCAGCAATTTCTCCTCTCCAATGAACTAAAGAAGGTTCATCAGAATTCTCAGGAATCCTAGTCAGGCTAACAGGGGCCCAGTGAGCCCCATTAACACAAACATAGAAAGGATCCGGGTCAGTATCAGAGGCTCCACAGTCATACGCCCCACTCAACATAGGGTCTTCATCTGTTGCTAGATCGCTAGCCGCAAATTTGATCGAACTGCTATCAATATGGGTAATCCAGATCAGGCCGTTGCCTGGAGGTGTTCTTTCAAGATCATCTTCGGCGACTGGAAAGTCGGGAGAGTACCAGTTTCCATGCCTCGAACGGTCATACTCACGAGTGACAGTAAGTTTTGTGCTTGCTAATGCAGCCCAGAATGGTTGTAATCGCCTCGCCTCATTCGCCTGTCGTCTTCTTTTCTTCGCACTGGAAACACGATCCCTGCCTTCATTCGTTACGGAACCAGGTAAAGGAAGAGCCTCTGAGTTGGTCAGTGGTGAGGGAGATGCCCCAGGTTCAAGAGTCGAAGAGTCAAATTGTGCGCCGGCAGATGCTTCTGTATCATGTCGTTTCCCTGTTTTGGTTCGTGGCGGGGATCGATTTTTCGCCATAGACCGCCTAGCCATTGCTGTCCCAGCTTGTGCCAGAATGTGCACAGCAAGAAGACTTCGCACCCAGCCTGGAGAGGAAGGGCTCTGTATTCTTTTGAGTTCAGTGGGAATCAAAATCGAATATTTCTCCAAGATGTCACTCGAAACAATATTCGCGGAAAGTAGATGTCCAAATACAAAATCTTGTATCCCTTCACTTCGAAGCAAATGCACAGCCAAAAGAACAGAAACACAGAACGCGTTAACGCCACTTGTATCTCCTGAACTTCCGGCACCTAAAGCTATGGCTACCTGAATGTGTGCAAGGTCAATAGCGAAGTTTCGAGCCCAATTCCACATAAATAGACTCCAGACCAGTAGACAAAATGCATCCATAGCGATCATGGTCGAGAGGGAGGGAGTACCCGCAGGCCCCTGAAAGATGTCGAAGTTCGATGTAAGTGTACCGCTGGAGACGCCCGCTGGAAGCATAAATGTCATTGAGGCATAGAGAAACTGAACGAGAGTAAGCATGATAGGTGGGAGCTGCAGTAGAAATATAAGGATCGCAATGGTGTCGGCCATGGGGCAAGCTTTGAGGATCGTGGAAGCAAGATGAAATGGATTCACGGATTTGCTAGCATATGCCTTCTTAACACCTGGCATTGGGCCCATCAATTTCTCCGGCCGGCGATTGACACAATCCCCACCTCTTATTCCTGAAGCCACCCCGTTTGCAGAACTGGGCTGATGCACATGGCCATTGGGCGCCACACCACCACTGCTCCCATCCCCCCTAGCCAATATTTGCCCATTCAGCACCATATTTGTCCCTTCCACAGCATCATCCGACTTAATACTGCCCGGCGACGGCGTTGTCGAGGGTCGCTCGGATCCGGAGGCGTTGAGGGGAGGGAGGTCGGGTACGGGAGGGGGTTTGTGACCGTTCAAAGTTCCATTTAAATGGCCATTCGACTTCTGTTTGGAGACTTTCCTACTAGAAGAGACCTGACCGTTTTCATGACGACTACCTTGGTGATTTTTCCTTGCTGCTGCTGCTGGTCGTGTCATGGACAAGAGCGCCGCTGGTCAACGTCCAAATCCACTTGGCAGCCAATGGCCAAGGAACGGACGGCTGGGGGGAGAGCAAAGAGTGCGAGAGCGTAGACGAAGGCTACAGATAAAGAATACAGACGCAACAGAAAGGAAAGATAAGCGTGGGCCTAGGCAGAGAGCAGCTAGGCCATGCGGAGGGTGCAAAGAGAGTGTTGGCGGTTTACTTTTTCCCGCCCTCGAGGCTAGGGAGTGAGTTAACTGACTACGGAGTACAAGCCACAGGATTAGCTAAGCGTCCGGCGTGGCAATACCCGCGCTTCTGCCTGCAATTTCACTGTCCGTGACACGGTCCATGCGCTGGATTGCGGCAGCTCACGCCAGTAGTCTATCTCGAGCGCACATTTAAATCAACCTCAAACATCCGCCGCTCCCATGTTTCGAAGGATATCTCACGTGGATGGGAAGCTTAAACCCTCCGCTACCCCCGAAACACTTTGAACACGTGCCGGCAGCGTTCATGCACCACCAGCCATGATGTTGGGCAGAGATGCAGCACCGTCTACCCTACAGAGCCCATGTCCTCAACTGCGCCCTTGCGATCCCAACTCTGCACCTCCAAGTCCCTTATCCGGTCGTCTATTTCCTGCATCCTCTGTCTATTGGTTCTCTTGGCTTCCTGCTGAAGCTCCCACGTGTGCCTAAACTGATCTATCATATACTGGGGAAGCTCGGAAACCTTCTTACCAATCCGATAATCGTACAGCACGACAACTTCATGGCAGCGCGCTGCCACTCGCTGTTTGGCCTCAGATAAAATCACTACATCAAAAACTAGGTCAGAGTAGGCGTTGGGGTTGGGTGAAGACAGGGACGGCGGTGCATGGGCCAGCTTGTGGTACACGCTGATTTGGTCTGGGTATGTCATCGGCTACGGTGTAACCACAGTTAGTGAACGCGCGTGCTACCGGGGTCAAGGCTAGGGCGGTGTATGTATACGAATTTATAATCGATCTTAATGCTTTTCAGAATAAGACCAATGCCTGTCGACCCAATCATTTCTAGCCATTGCTTTTCATGCGCCGGGTCGTGGTACATGGCAAAATTGCGTGTCCAATTGACACGACCCGTTTCTGCATATCGTACATACATCACGTTGTTTACATGCCCTTTGAGCGAAGAAATTCAGTATGTGTGCCGAAGCTTCGTGTCGCAGACGCGAACCAACTAAAAGACCAGAACCTACCCTTATTTATAATTTAGCATCAATTGCTTCAGCCTAGCATCAAAAAATACTTGTACAATTCAAAATGACGTGTCATCAGAGGCTATCAGTACTTACCATGACATCCTGCCATCAACCAAAGACAGAAGAGAGTCAAGTCAGTATCAAATATGTCTGTTTGGCCAATCAGGTCAGGTACTGTCTATACCATTTCTCCCCAGACAACATTGTGTTTTGATAGCCCTTGTCGCTTCTCGCATGTCAAGAAGCCCTCGCCGCCTGCAACGAGTTCCCGCCAGTCTCGAGCTACTTGTTGGGATATATCACCAGCAACAAGAGCTTGCTCAGGCTTCAAGCCATATTGCATACATTTTGCAAGGCGTTGTTTCGTTTTCGAAAGCCATTTAGAGTCGAATTTGTGATGTGCGGGAGGGGCAGATGAAGATTGTGGTTCGGGAAGATTGGGAGAGCTGGTGGTAGGCATGCATTTGCGCAGATTGAAGGCTGTACGGATGAATGGCCTTCGTGCCATAAGTCGATATGCCATAGTAGCTTTAGTTCAGTGTTATAACTTCTCACTGAGAACGCGGCTTGACGGTGTATGCGTCCTGGAAGACAAGTTGACTGTCTGCTTCACCCCAAAACGCCGATCGATCGGGCCTCGGCCCGGTTGGCCGATCCACGTGATCGTCTTCATCGGCCCGTCGCGGAAACGCGGACTCCCGCAGACTCCAACCTTCCAGGCGGCGGGCCGGAATATTAACAACCTACCTACATTTCTGGATTCCGTGCGGAAGGCGGAGAGCATACCATACGGGCAGAAAACTCTAAGGCTGCTCAGATAGCAGCCTCAACTCTAAGCAGGAGACCCTGCAATATGCACTACGCCCTTCGATATCAGGTTGTGCGGGTCTACAAGGGTATGTACTAGAAATGTAAACGCACAGGCAGAAGATTTCCCCTATGCACAAAATGCCCCGGATTCAATACCAGTGTTAGCAGTGTCAGAGCTGGTTGAAGCTATGATACTAATCCAAACCGTCTACGTGCTAGAACTCTTACATCTAGGCCGCAACTATCCCCTTGGGTATCAGTTTTTTCGAGACAGACTCCATCGCGCATTCCTGAGTCAGGCTCACTTGAAAGACGAGGAACAGATCAAAAAAGGCATCCAGAGAGCCTATTTTGTAAAGAAAGGTGCGCTCTTGTCAACCTCCACTAGGATTCTTCAAAAGTTCATTGCCCAGACTGACATCTGACATGGTAGAAATCGAAGCACTGTAAGTAAATATTCCTATCTACTTTTCTTTGGACCTGGGAACAAGAAGAGGAAAATTTTGAGCCCTAAAAGTTATTCTACTATATACACGCAAGATAGAAAGAGATGAAAACTACCGCCACTCTATTTTTCTTTGCCCCTTTTTTGTTGAAATCTCGTCCCAGCTTCAACTGGACCCGTGGAAAGTTGCCTAAACCTGTTCATGATATAGGTATTACCTGAAGCGGTACCGTTTTCTCAAGAACCATTACTCTAGCCGATGAGAAGCTTCGGCAACAACACCAATCAGACCAAAATGACGAAAGAATGTAACGAGTTGACATGGGCTGAATTATAAGATCATCGAGGCAGCGCCTATTTATGTCTGAAACGTTCCCGATCACCGTTTCTGCCCCCACCACGCACCCACTTCCAAGCACTCGCCGCTTGTGACACCATCGTTTTGCAATAGGTCTTGCCTCATACTCGCCCACCAGCGGTCCCACTCGGCTCTTCCTTTTCCACTGGCCTCCCTAAGAATTGGCTCCATGCTCTCCATCATCTGCAAAGCATCTAACAAGGCAGTATGGCGCAGGGCCAATTGCTCTTCTGTCAGTGGCGGCCGCGCCGCTGTTCCTGTGTGTGGTTTTTGCTCCCACTTTACCTCTCCAAGAGGTATGGCGACTCTGCGGCTATCCACGCTCTCGAACGATTCCGATTCGGAGGTAAAAGATAGGTTCACAGTTGCACAGGGCATTGGAGTAAGTTTGCGTGTTTCGAATGCTTTCTCGATCCACAAGTTATAGTCGCGCAAAAATGGGTTCTGCGCATCCGCAAAGGGGGTGGCTGAGGATATGGTGTACGTCCCTGTAGTTTCGGCCAGCCCTTCAGTTCGCTCTGACAATCCAGGAACGCTAGGTGGATCAGGAAGCAAGGATCGAAAAATAAAATCCGATTCCCAGACTTCTAGAACGCCTCCTTTCCTCAAGACGCGAAGAGACTCTGCAAGCGGGGTGCTTTGAAGGTCTGGGCCTGAGGGCGCAATGCCGGCATCCTTGATGAAAACAAAATCGAAGTGGTCGTCTGGGAAGGGCAGTTTGGATGTTCGTAGATCATGACGTTTGAATTCCCAGTCGACACCTTGCTTTTGTAGATCCGAAGCAACGTTGATGATATCAATTCCGGTAAAAGAAATCTCCGAGTGGCCGCGTTTCGCAAAATATTCGTGGCATGCGCTTGACCACAACCCAGATCCACATGCAATCTCGAGCACCCGCTTTGGCGGAGTATCTTCGAAATGCGGCGAACAGAACGGGGCGCCAAAGACCTCGATCAGCATTAGCGATCGCAGCGATTGGCGATGGATTTCGAGAAGGTCGCATGGTAACGGATAGGGATTTTCTGGATCGCGGAGGTATGTTCGCCCATGCTGACGAACAAGAGGATGGATTGTAAAGTCTGTTGAGGACGAGGCAGCGGACGATGATGAGGCGATGGTCATGCTAGAGAGGTTGAAGTATTCATGCCGTCCGAGATCATTTGCGAACGAGGTGGGAGGGATGTAGAGATACGATAGCCCGGCAGGCCCGGCCATTTCTCGCGCGCGCACGGGGATGATTTTCGGTGAAGCCCCTATTCTCTGAGCAGCCACATCTGGGGAAGGTCGTGCTGAAGCGCTCTCGCTTGCTTGTGATCGAGAAAGGATCGCATGGGCACCCTGAGCGGCACGAAATATGCGCTGATGGTAGCGATCCGGGCGCCAACGGGATGACTAGTTAGGCCACAAATTGCGTGTTAGCAGAGGATGTTATTAAGTACTGAGCACTCTTCATGACGCAGAAAGGGGCGTGAAACACCTCGGAGAATTCGCTCAAACAACAGAGGGGCTCTCCATCCAGCCTTGCGGGGCAACTGAAGAGTCGACAGAGCACATTGAATCAATTTCTGAGGACGTCTAGCATTGTTCGGTTTCGATAGAAACGAGGCTACAATATGTAACTAACTAGCGGAGGCTCTAAGCACCGAAGTTAACTATGCTCGGAAACTCCAGCAGCCAACAGCGCGGGCTCAAACTCTTGATGATGAAACACGTTTGCTAATGCAGGGGAAGTCATACGAGGCCCTTTCCAGACTGCAGTGAATTTGAGGCGAAACCCGGTATCAGAGTGAATATACAATTTACGGATAGTAGTTATTCAACAATGCTCAACGGAAAGAGTGCGGAGGACTCCCTCATTAATGCGCACTCTGTACTCCGTACGGAGCTGAGAGCCTACAATAGCGACTTTTGTAGCCCACTGTGATATTCCCCTGCATCAATAGCCGACACTTGAAACCCAACAGCGATAACACACAAAGACATATGCCGTATTGCACATAGAAGGGTCCGTGGTCGGGCAAGCAGGGGGGGATTTCAGAGATAGACAAGCTGCTTCGAGGAGATCGTTTTCTGGCCCAAGCGCCGCAGCGATCCACCGAGCAAGTATTCTTGAAGCTCACCACACGGACTTATGGGCAGTGGCGAGTACCGTATTGGCGTGCAGGTTAAGGCCGAGCAACGCCTTGTTTGTATGGATGTGTAGTCAGTTTCCGGGTTGAGAAGGGGTGCAAGCCACACAGCTAGAGGCAAATCGAAGCACAAAGCTCGGTGCAACGGTAGTCCAGCGAGTGCGCTTGGTCAATAAGAATATCTGCAATAATAAGTCTGTCCGTGGAAGTTCAAGTCCTTCATTCCTCCTTCATTCATCTCCCCGCGCCGGAAGGATTCTGCCGAAACCGCCGCCACCAGTCACCTGACTGACGTGCCCGATCGGGCATCGCGGGTCAGGTGATCTTCAAGGTTCTCCCGCCAGATCCAAACTGCGTCTTGAAACGGCGAAGGCAGACCAACACAGCGCGATCAATGACTGCTCTCTGCTCTGCGTGACCATCGGCGGATCTTGCTCTGAAGCTTTCATTGTGGCATCGACTTCTCTGGTAGCTCGACTCGATTCCCTTGCGCCTCAGGCCCCCGAGTCTTCTTGCAAGCCCGCTGCTAGCGCCGTCACTACCGGTGGTTGGGAGTCACAAAACACGCACGAGGAGGCTATTACCTCTACCTGATAGACGGCCCTCGCCGTGTTTAGACCACCAGACTGCAAAACAGGCCCGCTCGCAGGGGAATCCCCTGAGGACCTGATGTTGAAGAGACACAGACGTTCACTCCACCCATTACCACATCTCCCGCCGACTCAATCCTGCTTGAAGATCTCTCGTTTAACCTTCCCTGAAGTACACCCCCGGTCTCATCTGCCTCGTTAAATGGCAGATGGTACCTACAGGTTCCAGCAGCCTGGGGTCGGGCAGTTTTACTTTCAGGCCCAGCAGCATAATCACCACTCTGCTCACCAGCGACACCTTCTCCGAAACGGAACTGGCTCCCCAAACGGGAGGCTCAAGTTCAACACCGACACCCCTTCACCGTCGCGTTCTCCTCCTCTGAACCAATCGCCTAGCCATAACTCCTACGCCATGTATTCCCAGAACCACCAGGGCCAGCCTGTCATGATGAATGGCCAATCCCATCAGCGGTTTGGAATGCCAATGCCGAAATTCCAGCACCCAACCCATCATCCCCATCATGCGCAGCAGACCCACCACCCTCATTCGCAATCAACGTCAAATCTCGCTCACCAGCATAGTTTTACCGCGGCAACGCTAGCCTCAACAAACCAGCATTTTGCCCCGGCACACCTGCAGAATGGAACAACTGCCAATGTGGAAGATGAGATTGAAGAGCCTATGAATGAGCACTGGCAGCTACAGTTACAGCTCGCTGCTGAGTCAAGACAGGCGAGCTCGCCCCATTACTACGCGCGGGCGGTTGCACAACAGACGAAAGGCCTGCAATTGTCGTCCAACCAGGCAGATCAAAATGATAATGGAATAGAAGAACGAAATCGGGCAACAGCAACCAAAGATCACCGTAGACAAGACTGGATGGCTCTTGACTTTGGTGGGCAAGGTCTTCGTTCGCTTTCCGGTGGGCTATTTCAGTATATCTTTCTTGACAAGCTGTATCTGAATCATAACAAACTAAAAACACTTCCTCCAAATCTTGGGAGACTGAAAAACTTAACCCATTTAGACATCTCGAGTAACGAGCTGACGGAAATACCGGAGGAAATCGGAATGCTAATCAATCTCAAGAAGCTCCTTCTTTTCGACAACCACCTCCAAACCCTCCCCTTCGAGTTGGGCTACCTGTACCAGCTTGACACCCTTGGTATCGAGGGTAATCCCCTCGCGGACATTCTGAAGTCGCGCATTATGCAGGAAGGAACGAAGTCGCTCATTAAATACCTAAAAGAAGAAATGCCTGGTATGTGGCCATGTCTCTTACACTCCCGTTTTTCGTTCTTTTTCGCCCTAGCTAACTCCAAGCAGCCCAGGTGCCTCCTTCGAATCGCGACTGGCTTATTCTTGACGAAACTGGCAAAAACTCCTCTTCTGGCGGCAATAGTGACAACAAGTTTACCGCTCTTACCTACAATACTCTTTGCGACAGATATGCCACAAACCAGCAGTACGGATATGCGCCATCAAGAGCTCTAGCATGGGAATTCCGACGAGACCTTCTGTTGAATGAAATACGCGGTCACGATGCGGACATTGTTTGCTTGCAGGAAATCGATCAAGGGAGCTATCATGGCTTTTTCCGCGAACAGCTCGCGTACAATGATTACAAGGGTGTCTATTGGCCAAAAGGTCGAGCTCAAGGCATGCCGGAAGAGGAGGCTAAGTTAGTGGATGGTTGCGCTACCTTTTTCAAGGGCAGTAAATACGTTCTGCTTGAGAAGAATATGATTCATTTCGGTCAGACCGCTGTTCGAAGACCGGATGCGAAAGGCCAGGACGACATCTATAATAGACTATGGCAGAAGGATAATATTGCTGTTGTGATATTCTTAGAAAACAGGATTACGGGAGAGCGTTTGATTGTCGTCAATGCGCATATCTACTGGGACCCGGCTTATAAAGATGTGAAGCTCGTCCAGGTTGCCATTATGATGGAAGAGGTCACGCAACTCGCAGAGAAATACACCAAAGTTCCGCCATGCACTGACAAGGCGGCCTTTCGTTTCTCGGAGCCGGAAGATGGGAAACAGAATCAAGGAACTTCCACCCCTGTTGAACCGGCCCCCTCGGTGCAGTACACTAGCGCGTCACAGATCCCTATTCTGGTTTGCGGTGATTTCAACTCTCGCCCAGGGTCGGCTGTCTATAATCTTCTAGCTCATGGTCGCATGGCTGAAGAGCATCCAGACCTTGAAAAACGCCTGTACGGAAATCTTAGCCGTGTGGGAATGAGCCACCCATTTACGTTGAAATCAGCATATTCTTCCATTGGCGAGTTAAAGTTTACTAATTACACTCCTGGATTCACGGACGTGATTGACTACATCTGGTACTCCTCCAACTCACTTCAAGTATCAGCCCTGTTAGGTGAGGTTGATAAAGAATACTTGAAGAGGGTTCCTGGGTTCCCAAATTATCACTTCCCTAGTGATCATCTGGCACTTCTTGCGGAGTTTGCCGTTAAGAGCAAGAAGAATAAGCCTGTCGAGGTAGATTTTGGTCCGCAGCGGGATAAACCGATATGAGGGGTCTCCTGTTTTCGTGTTCATTATAATTGACTGGCAAAGCTATTGGCCATTCTTGATCTGGTATTTCGTGCCGCACTCCTTCCCCCTCTTTTGATATTTGTCCTATTGCATTGGTTTTGTTTTTTCTCGGTATGGTCGTTTGTGCATCCTTCTCTGTCAGCTGAGTTTGTTCTTGGACGGCGTGGCAATTTCCTCATATCCACCGCCTGTGTACTCTGCCCCTAAGTGTTTGCATTCTTGCTGTAGTCTCTCTCATCTGGCTGCAGGGACTGCTGAGCGGTGTTTTATGGTTAGTTGTGGAGGCTGGATTTGGGGAGCAATGAGAAATCATTTATCATTTTACTTGGTTTTTATTTGCTGGTGGGTGGTGCTGCTCAGGACCTACTTTCTTTTCACTTTATGATGGCGAACGATGGCTTTTTATTTCGCTGTGCTTAATCCATACAGACACTTCCATTGACAGTTGTTTCAAAAAACTTCGTAGTCATGGGAAGTGAACATCCCATATCAAATCCATCTCCATGTTATAGTAACTACGTGAAAGGAGACTATTGAAATAAGTTGGCTTTCATCCAGAATGTTCTAAATTGAGTTGATTTCCGATGGTTGGTTAGCCCCCTTAGTTCCCATTTGGTTCTGACTTGGTTGTTTTTGAAGGTCGGTCTGCCTGATCGAAGCCATGGAACTAGCCATAGAACTAGCTGGTTAGGTAGCCAACTACATAACTATGAGGTAGATACGGAATAGACTATTTAGTTTACTTCCAACTACCAAGCCCTCTCCTCAACAACTCCTAGAACTTCACTTGACGAGTCTACACTTCCATTTTAAAATCCCCTACCACTTGCCCATCTATTATTATCATGCTTGTCACTAAGGAGGGTCAACACACCCCGGAGGATGGAGGAATCAAGCTATACACGAAAACATGGAAGGTAACTACAGCTCTCACACTCTGATGGCGTGACTTTGACGCCTTCGATTCTTAATCCTTCTCTTCCATCATACATATAGTTTGGATGCCAGATAATACCTCAATAACTAATGTTTCTACATGCAGACCGACGGGCCTCCCAAGGCTGTCATCGTTTTCGTCCACGGATTTAGCGACCATTGTATGAGCCCATTCACATGCATTTTCTGTAGGCATTTATGCTAAATATGACAGGCAATGCGTACTACGGCTTTTTCCCTGCTCTGGCTAGCTATGGCATTGAAGTGCGGGCGTTTGATCAGCGGTATGCATACTAAACCTCATATTTGGTCTATCAGACTGTATCATGACTATCTCTATATCTATATTTTCTGACACTGCTGCGTCATCAGTGGATGGGGCAAATCTGTTACAAGCCCGTCATCTAGAGGCCTTACGGGCTCAACTGAGACTGTGTTGAAGGATATTCATTCGTTCTTGACGAGCACCTATAGCTCGCTGAAAGAGCAGGCATCAGCAGAGGGCTCAGCAGAATCGACGATACCGCCTGTTTTCTTGATGGGCCACAGTATGGGTGGTGCAGAAGTACTCTACTACATGCTCAATTCACCAGACTTCCCGCCCTGGGTCCGGGGAGTTCTGGCGTACTCGCCACTGATAGCCTTACACCCAGATAGCGCCCCTTACAGACTTACCGTGTTCATGGGAAGGTTGGCTGCAAGACTAAGACCACAACACCAACTATTCAAAGCACTCGATCCACTCACCATGTGTCGTGACGTGCGTGTTTGTGAGGAATGGAAAAACGATCCACTTTGCCATGATACTGGCACGCTCGAAGGGCTTGCAGGAATGCTGGATCGGGCAGCCTGGCTTGATGCCCTGCAGCATACACCCAAAATGGAATCGCAAGCAACAGCACTCTGGGTGTGCCACGGGACTGCTGATCGGGTTAATGATTTCGACGCCTCTAGACGCTTCACGGAGGCGGCTTCTGTAAGTGATTCAACGTTTCAGAAATATGATGGTGGCTACCATAAACTACATGCGGAGCCCGACGGAATAAAGGAAGCGCTCGTCAAGGACGTCGCTGAGTGGGTGCTGGCGCGCAGTGGGGTGGATGAGGGGTCGGCGAAGGCCAAGCTGTAGAAAAGCTGCTCGAAGTTTTTGATAAGTTGCGATAAATATTAGCTTCTCTCGTTTATTTGAATGTTGGTAGTCTATTCCTCGGCAATCCGTCTCCATAGTCCTATAAAGCCCCCTCCAACAATTCGGTCGCCAACTTTGGGTCGGCAGACCAACACTGGGTCACCAGCTCGCGGCTCCTCGGGCCCTATAGCGGCCACTGCGTCTTGACTAGTTATGTCAGACACTTCCTCGTTCTTTTCCTTTCCAGGTTGTGTTTTCTCGGCTTCTTCACTAGCCGGGGCTGGCTTGGACCGCCGTATAGCCATTCTTATATCCCAAAGTCTGCCATTGCTGATACCAGTCCCGAGTTCGACTGCCTTTTCCATGCGCAACGGTAAACGTTTGTCCTTAATGATTTTTACACAATCTCCTATTTGCGTCACGTTTGGCATGAATACAGCAAGAAGGCCATCAACCTTGAGAATGGGGGATACGTTTGGTATTCGTAAATGCGCTGAGGGCATATCCAGAATAACGTATGAAAGATATGGTTTTGGTGTATCTGATAGCAAGGGCTTTTTTCGGCGTCGATTTTCATTTTCAATCCATTCTTCAACGCTGGAGACGTAAAAATCAACATTTCCAGCATACATACCACGTCGAAAGCCTCGCACAATTTTCTCAGCGTGAGTAGAGTGTTTGGCTGAGACTTCTATGGTATGAATAATAGCTCGACGTTGAGAGCGCCAGGCATTCCAAGCCTGTTGGCTGGGCTCAATTCCGCCCGACACTAGCGATTCCTCATTCTTCAGCACACTTTTGTTATCGTTTTGCGAGACAGTGTGCCTCTGCAAACGGCGTGGGATGCGAGGTGGGCACGAGTTGGCACCGTTTATTGCACGCGAAAGATGCAGCGTCAGTGATCCATGGCCGGTTCCTGCTTCAAGAATTTCTAGAGGTTCACCTAGCATCCCATCATTTACGGGGCTTGGTACATGAATGTCTAAAAGCGACACAATTAAACTGGCGTCAGCAGGATAGACCTACTACTCCCCAATCAGTCAATGATACTCTAATGTTTGGACGCCACGAAAGAACACACACCGGCGTGACTAATCGGGGGCTTAGGGTAGCATATTCTTCAAGGGTTGGGAAAGTGATCCTATATTGCGGGCCTGTGCAGAGAGAAAAGGTGTTAGCAAGCTGGCATGGATGGAGAATGGTTGTGAAACAAACCTTTACGTGCCTGCACGAGGTCGCGAGGTGCTTTCCCAATAATATCATTGTGCTCAATCGATCCACGACTGACTCCTGTAGACTTATTCTTCCCCAATGGTGCTGTCAACAGAGGATGCCTCCCATTCACTATGACAACATCGCCTTCTTCGAACCTTGAAAAGTTGGTGTTGAGCGGTTCATATGCGCCAGCTTTGGGATGTCGTGTTAGGAAGCGGCGGAGAGTAGAAAGGAACTGGGCCATTCGACTAGGCTGAGCATGACACATATATTAGCTAGAGAGACTGATTTCGAGCGGGTGAGGTCAATCTCAAAAAAAAAAATTACAACCATGGAGTAACTAGCTATCCGGATGATAGTATTTCCACCCGGTACTCGCGTGGCCGCACGACCGCTTCATCAAGTTATACTTGAGAGGCAAAGGACCGGGACGGGCTTGGGCGAAAGCCTCTTGATATTTAATCGTATATTCTCTCGTCTCTTCGATTGTTGGCTTCAACATTTCGCACGATGGGCGGTATCCCATCTTTGAATCTCGAATCTCACACTATAAGGAAGATATAGCCTGAGGAAGATCCCCTAAGCTAGCGGTTTGTCGCCAGGATGAACCGCCGAATAGTATGTTGGGATATTTTTCTTCTACCTTGACCTTCATTAACTTACCTCCTACCATAATAGCTTCGGACGGCTTTGAAACTCGGTGCACTGGTTACGTTGGCCCTACTATTCATCCTCATCCTCGATTCCCGCGTTTCTGTTTTACCCTCCCGTATACACCAATACCTACCAATTTACCATCCCGGACTGGTTGTGACCGATGTCACGATTGCTACATGCTCCTCAATAAATCTTTTCTCAAGCTGTAGGCTAGATGCGTCACTTTGGCATAGGATTGAAAAAGATCTGTATTTGGGCAAGGGATGGACGTCGAAAGCATACTTGCATGTTCAGAGGAAGAAGGAGGAAGACCTCCTGCCAACCGACAAAATCGTTGTAGATTTGAAGATGGGCCGGTTGGATCCTGGAGCCGGATCGGATGCAAAATGGGAATCCAGACCAGGAGGGATTTGGCTTCTAAGGTCTTCGCATCACACCAGCGATACGCTTACTGCGCTTGATGTTCTCTTTGGCGCTGATGCGGTGGACCCGCGTCCAAACTGGGAAATAAAGGACACTCCCCTGCTCCTGGATACAGTCACTGAACCGCGATTGACTATCCGGAGAGGAGCCAACAAGAAAATAGAACAGCCAATACCTAGGATAAGAAAAGGTGGCAAATTTAAAATCATGCAAGCTTCAGATTTGCATTTAGCGACTGGTTTTGGAGTTTGCCGTGACCCTTCTCCTGAGCTCAAGGATGGCAACAAATGTGAGGCCGACCCCCGAACGCTCGAATTTTTGGGAAAATTGCTTGACGAGGAGAAGCCCGACTTAGTTGTATTGAGTGGTGATCAGGTCAATGGCGATACAGCCCCGGATGCTCAGACAGCGACCTATAAATTTGCAGAGCTCTTCATCAAACGCAAGATCCCTTATGCAGCGATATTTGGAAACCACGATGATGAAGGCAATCTTGATAGAAAAGCTCTCATGTCGCTATTGCAAGGTCTACCATACTCTCTGTCCAAGCCAGGACCGGAAGATGTGGATGGGGTCGGCAATTATCTCCTTGAAATTCCCGGTTATAGCTCCCCTCATTCAGCTCTCAGCCTTTACCTGCTTGACACGCATAAGTACTCTCCAGATGAACGCCAGTATCCTGGTTATGATTGGCTCAAGCCAAGCCAGATAAATTGGTTCAAGACTACTGCAAAAAGGCTGAAGAAGGCCCACCAGTCTTATACCCATATCCATATGAATTTGGCGTTTATTCATATCCCACTACCAGAGTATCGAAATGTTAAGAATCCGTATCAGGGAGGGTGGCTTGAGGCCCCGACAGCACCGAGGTTTAATTCCGGGTTCAAAGATGCTCTTACAGAAGAAAATGTTGTACTTGTATCATGTGGACAGTGCGTTCTTCCTCCTATTTTGATACACAAGGCGCTAATACGTTGATTTTAGTGATCATGCCAACGATTATTGCATGCTTGAAAAGAATGCAAAGGACCTCCCAGCGTTGTGGATGTGCTATGCTGGGGGTGCTGGTTTTGGGGGATACGGTGGATATGGCAACTTTGTTCGTCGTGTCCGGTTCTTCGATATTGATATGAATGAAGCTCGAATAGTATCTTATAAACGGCTTGAGCATGGAAACCCTGGCGAACGAATAGATGAGGCGATGCTGGTCGATAGTGGGAGAATCGTTGTCCCTCAAAATTAGCGGACGACATGCATGATTGTATAGTATGCTTACATATTGCTTCGGCGTTCTCTGGAGCTGAAGGATTTACATATTGGTGGATGGTAATTCATTTGTTAAATACCCTCTTTAGGATATATACCCCTGTAGGGGAGCACTTTTTTCGATGCTTTATATGTGTGTATACATACATGATACCCTTTTCCATGGTCTGGCAATCTGTGTTTTCCCTCATCGCCTTGCACAGGCAGGCTTTCCATGTTTTTTTAAACCAACTATTTGATAAGGAAGCAACCCACCTGTCACCACCATTTTTCGAAAAAAACCTTATCGTCCCCAAAAACCCCTTTCAGCACATCGACATATGTATCTGTCATTCCCGGGGGTCCACATATATTACATACAGTTTTGCCACGCTCATTGCTTACCGTCGAAACAAGGTCATGTATGTCGGCAACTGAGATTCGACGGTCATAAAGGCACACATCGCCAAGTAGCTCATCCTCTACGCCTTTGACATCGACTGCGGAGATGTTAGTCAGATATAGTTTTACATGGAGTTGCCCTCCGCGATTTTGTCCCTCCTGTTGCTCCTTTTGTTGTAAGCGCACCATATGTCTAAGTCGTGGGAGAAATAGGATGTGGTCTAGCATATCTTGAGCTCTGTAGCTTGATTCAAGAACTGATGATGGGAGTTTGGTGCTATAAAGAAGGTGAACTTTGGTAGAAGGGTGCAAATCAGACCTAGCGTCGTGTATATAGGAGATCATTGATATGAGGGGGCTATAGACAATGTTAGATGTTTAATTGAAGCAACATGTTTGCAATGCCTTTCACATACTTATAAAGCAGAATAAACGCTGGGGTAGTGTTAAATCAGTAATTGGAAATGGAATAGAACGTACTTTATGCCTACACCACCCGCTATAAAAACAATATTGCGAATATCGGTTATTGGGAAATGGCTTTCTGTGACAGGTGGAGGCCAAACAAATGACCCGCCCACTCGCACTTGAACCTCAGTGCCAAGAATCTCCTTTTCGGATAACCAGAGCCATTTTGCTGCTGGATTTGGGGATTGTTGCACCGCAAGCTCGATATACGGTTGTTCTGAGGCTCCGGGAGAAGCCTCTCGCGGCGTGGAGGTTATTGTGAAACCACCTGCATCATGCAATGTGGGTATGTGGAGGTCCACCCATTGACCGGGAAGAAAAGTGAAGGTCTCCGGTGGATACAGCTAGACTTCGTTAGATTTATCTTCTGGATATGAATACGGGGCTAGGTGCTTTGAGAATGCCAGGTTTCTGCGGGGAATACTGAGTCTAAGGGACAAGAACGATACACTCACAAACTTTGAGCAGGTAGAATCTTCTGATAGGAGTTCAAATCGGAAAAGTCGCACTTCTGAGCTGACTCGCTCTATATAGGAGAGCCGGACAGGGTACAGCGAGGTTTGCCGCGGTTCTGTCGCTGTACGAACCTCGTGGGGTATGCCGGACTTGCTAGCGACGGGTTGCGACATCGGGAAGATCGGTTCACGCGCCGGGAGCTATGCTAGAAAATGAAAAATCCAGCTCTGGTGTGGATTAATGATGGCTATCAAATGGTGGTTCATGATGTTGGACCTGGGCCGGATATTTCTATGCAGCTCCATGCTAAGTAATAACTATGTAAGGAACAGCCCGCCTTGAAGCTAGGAGTAATGGAAGTTTGAATCCGGCACCGACAATTCTAGATAACACATCCCTAAGCTGCAAGATGTCGAGTGTAGTAGTTACATGCATGAAATAAAGCGTATTAGTAGCGACTACTGATATTGGACACTCATTTTCGCCGAGAAGAAGCCCTTGAGCAAGGAAGTCTGGCGATTTTTCGGATACCGTGAATACTTCAATATGTTGCTATTTTTTCTCCCGAGGCATCTGCAGCAGTCTTGTCACTCCCCTCCTTCAAGTCCCCTTCTTCTTCACCATCATCCTCCTCATCGTCTTCCTCTTCTTCCTCCATCTCGTCATCATCAAGATCACCATCGCCCCTTCGTCCCCGATGCAGCGCATCAATAGCCTTGTTTAAAGTCCGAACAAGCACGTCTTGATTCTTGGGAAGTTTGTCAAGGGGGAAGCTTTTAATGAAAGTCGGGACAGGCTCCTCTGGTCCTCCAACATCCTGAAACCGTGTGCTGCCGGAGCTTTCCTTGGAACAGCCCCCTCCAAATACTTCAAAAACCCCGGCATCAAGATCAACACAGTAGGCCCACTCGCAGAACAAGGAGTCATTGGCAAATCTCAAATCCATGAGGATGGGGATGGTCTTTTCGGCGGTGGCTTCGGCAACGACGGCTAGGATGCCCCCGCCCGTCAGGCGGGAGAGAGAAGGGAACAGGCGATCCATCTCGCTCTCCCCGCTCATCCTGTCATATGTTGTAGCCTGATCTCCAGCATTTTTCTTGGCCCTGCTATCCTGCTGGACTTTCTCTTGAATTTGCCGCAGCTCCTTGTCACTGATGACTTTGACATGTTCGAGACCAGCCTTTAAGCGCTCCACATTGCCGGCGGCCAACAGAAAACGCAAAATGTGCCCCCCCTGGCCCTCTGGGTACCCATCGAACTGAGTGTACTGGGCAATAACAAAGCGACCCTTGTACCAGACACAAATGAGACTCCGAGTGCCCATTCTTTCTGTTTTGAAGCGGAGATTGGCGGTGGTGGGGCCTGAACGAACAACCTTCAACGGACGTGAACCTTGTGCGCGGACTGGGGCTGGGAGCGTCAAAGCTTGAGATGTGGTCGTGGTGGGGGAGCGGGAGGGGCAAGATGGCTGACTGACTAAGCAACCGGGTCACTAATTATTGATTACGTAAGCATTACCACTCCGTTATTCGCCGAAACATTATCCGAAGGTGCAAACATCACAAACAAACGCGTTCCAACCACCCAGTGCAGATAGCCCGCTGACTCAGAATTGCCTGTTTGCGCGCGGCCCGTTTGAGTCGAAAACGGCCATCGTGGGTTTGCTGCCAGTTGGGCGTCGCGATGCATTTCGCGGGCGATCGGCTTGCAACGCCAGGCTCGCCCGCCCAGCACTGTGAAAAGAGCTGATTCGAGCCGTCATTGGCTGGCCGGGGTTGGCGGCCTGTCACACTGCAGAAGAACCCATGACGGAGCGGGCCAGCCGTCGCGGTCCAATCCCGCGCGCTGCTTCAGGACCCCGGCGCTTAGCGATTTGGCGAACATCATGAGCGCCGCCCTACCTTCTAAAGGTGCTGGAGATGGGTTCATGATCCTGCGTTTCGACTTGCCTTCTCGCTCAAGCCATCTAATTATCTGCTGCCGGCTGGTCTGGAGTCGCGGCTGGGATACCATCGCACCGTGACCCCCTCAGCCCGGTCATCATCCCCAGCCAGAGAGGCGGCCCTTGACCGCCTCTACCGCCCTACCTCCTTGCCTGGCGTCGCTGCTTGTGCATGATGGGGAAGCCGATGTGGTATCTGCCACGAAAGTTCATTTCCCCCTTCGCATTCAGGTTTCTGCTCGCCATCGAGTTACCGTTTACCGTTGCTGTGCTTGCTCTGTTTGGAATCGCTTCTCCGAATCTATATCGAAAGAGGCTGTGGCAAGATGGCGCAGACAACGGTTTCAATAGCTCGCCGGATGAATTGATATACAAATTTGCAAACTACGAGCCGTACACGGTGCCTAGGCCGTGGAGCCCATTGTATGGAGACAATACTTCTCTACTTCCTTTATTTCTCACCCTCCTTATTCCACTGAGTTCTAACGTCATGACTCCGTAATAGTATCACAAATTTCAATCTTATCATTTCCGTGTTGAGCATGTTCTTCCTCTTGGTTAAGACGCCAATGTTTGTTTTGAATGTCTTTTACCCACCTCTCTCTGTCGTGATCCATACCATTTTGCTGGTGCTTTACTGCGTCTCGGCAGCATGGCAGGGTGGAAGCGACATGTCGGATCCAAAACATCCCCAACCGGGTGCTCCGTGGTATATCACGAAAAACTGCAAGGTCGCCGCCCGTCCTAGCAATATTGGATACTGCAAGCAAGCAAAGTCGGGGTTTGCGTGCACCATCATCATGATGTAGGTACTTCTCAGGGTACTCACCTTCCTTACCTTGTTGAGCTAACCACATCGACAGCACAATTTTCACCGCTCAATTAATTCTTGCCATAATATCTTGCCTCCCGACAGATGAGATCCGTGAAAGGAAACGCCAGGAACTCGAAGAGCAAAAGACTCTTGAAGAGCTCAAATCCCTTAAGTCACCTTGCTACCCGAACTTTGTCCAGGGCGAGAATGGCCTGCAGCCAATCACTCCGCGCACGATGGCCTTCAATAAGCTTAGTGGCGGACATGATCTCCCGTTGCGGTCGCAGCCGGTTGATTCTTCAGCGGCCAGCACGGACGCTAGAACACCTGCCCAGCAGCCTACCCCTACAATGTACTTCCCACCACCACCAAAAAAGCCCACTGGAAAGGGGAAGACCTGATGATATGATGCGTTTACTTTGGAGCTAGAAGCTAGGAACTATATGCTTTCTTTTTTTCTCTTTCTGGTCTCTATCTATAATCTCAATTCTCACTATATTCTGGGCCTCCTTTTATTCAGTAAGCTTTCCTCGATAGCTAGCTATGGATCAATGTCGACTGTTCGGTTGAACTTCAGAGGTTGTTCGTGGTTTGAATAATGGGAAGATTGCTTAACGAAATATATTCAGACATTAATAGCCCTATGTAACCATCTGACATAAGTACATACATTTATGCATCTCTTCCCGAAAATCCCAAAAAAAAACAACGGATAACCCATATAAACACGCCTAGCGGGTATTATGATGACAATGCTTTGAAACGGGCTAAATACATACGATCAAGAAAAGACTAAGTAAAAAAGATAGTAAGAAAGGGCTAGCTAGTCGGTTCGACTGTTTGTAAAGGAACGTATCCATCTTCTTCTGTTTTCCTCGTTTTCGGCCGCAACACCTTGACGACCTTTTGGAAAAGGCGTGTAGCGCCGCGTCCAATGCGGACCGGTTGATCGGATGCAAATGGACTGCTTTGCCACCACGTATCGGACCCACGGCGTCTGTAGCCAATTGGGTCGATCTTGCCTTGCTCAATCTCCCTCTCTAGCTTCTCTGTATCAAGCCACCGGGGCCGTTTCCAAAGCTTGAGAAGTAAGCTGCTCACCACAACGCTAACGCTAGAGGCAGCCATTGCAGCTCCAGCGGCCATTGGATGCAGCGATATTCCTCCAAATGGTAAGAACACACCCATTGCAAACGGCAGGCCGATGGCATTGTACAGGCATGCCCAAAGTAAATTAAGCTTTATTCTCCTGAAGATAGATTTGGCGAGGCATAGACTAGCAGGAACGGATAATAGATCATCGGGCCTCATAAGAACAATATCTGCAGCTTCCATGGCAACATCAGTGCCAGAGGAAAGTGCAATGCCAACCGATGCTGTTGCTAGAGCAGGAGAATCATTGATTCCGTCACCAACCATAGCGACAGAGATTCCGGAGACCGTTTGAAGCTTAGCGATTATGGCCTGTTTTTCGATCGGACTGACTGAGGCGTGGATGGAATCTGCTGGAATACCCACCGCTGCTGCAACAGCTCGAGCAGTGCTGAATGTGTCTCCTGTAACAATGGAAGTAGTAAGGCCCATTCGATGAAGAGCCGCAACAGCGGCCTTCGCTGTAGGTTTTAATGAATCCTCAAGCCATATCGTACCTGTGTAGGCGCCGTCTATGGCAACATGCACTCGAGTTGCTCCATTCACGGTGTCATACTTGGAAGGTTGGATTCTGGAAATCGTGGGAGAAAGTGGGCCATCGGCATCTGCATCGACACTTACAGGGACTTGGATATTTTTCGAGCGAAGGTAAACGGCATTACCAACACAAACGTTGAATCTGACTCGTTCAACACCAGACGCAGGCTCGACGAGGGCTGAAACTCCCTTGCCAACGGATGCCTCAAACTGAACAACAGAGCCATTAAGTGGATCGTCATTTGAGGCTCCGTTTTCTGCCTTTGCAGCGGAGACTATGGTCTTGCCAATAGGATGTTCACTGGTCATCTCGGTTAGGCCGACGACGAGCCACCAAAGCCGTCGACGCCACTCATTTGAGGACCAAGTGCGTTCGATTTTAGCGTCTGCAACTGTTGTTTTTCCTGTTGTCAGGGTTCCGGTTTTGTCGAAGACAACGTGTCGAATCTTTGTTGCGGACTCCAAGGCCGCACCACCCTTAACGAGAATTCCATGTTCAGCACCAACACCAGTTCCCACCATGACAGCAGTTGGGGTGCTTAGTCCCAGAGCACACGGACACGCAAAGACAATAACCGATATGCACAACTTGAGGCAGACCATCAAAGTTCCTCCACTGCTGGCGCGAAGGAAAATATCTGGTGGCGTAGGAAGCAGATGACTGAGAACCATCCATCCAACAAACGTAATCAACCCAAGAGTCAGGATTGCAGGAACAAAGTAGCCGGCAACGACATCGGCCATACGTTGAATTGGTGCTCGGCTCGTCTGGGCATTTTGGACGAGCTTGACGATCTGGCTGAGTTGCGTATCTCTCCCAGCCCTTATAACGCGGAAATCAACCCATCCGGATCCGTTAACGGTGCCAGCTATAACCTGAGCACCTTGAATTTTATGAATTGGGTTTGCTTCGCCAGTAACCATGCTCTCGTCAACATAAGTCTCTCCACGAATGACCATACCATCTGCAGCAATTTTGTCTCCCGGAAGCAGGCAGACAACGTCACCGACCTGGAGCAGCTCAGTTGGAATTGTTTTCTGGTTCGAAGCCCGGACAGGGCCAGATGGCGAATTTTTCTCTTCAGTCGAAGTGCGATAACCCAATGACATTTCGGCTGTCTTTTCAGCAGCGATGGGGTCCTCGTATATTGTTGCCATTGATGGGGTTAAGGACATCAGTTTCGATAAGGCACGAGATGTCTGCCCTTTGGCGCGATTTTCCAGCCATCGACCCAAAGTGATAAAGGTAATCAACATCGTACTGGTCTCAAAAACGACGCTTGGCCGCGAATGGGGCATACAGAGCAAAGAGACAAGCATTGTGAGAACGCTAAAGGCGAACGCTAGAGAAGTGCTCAGCATCACCAACACATCCATGGTAGGCGAACGATGTTTTAAAGCCTTAAATGAGGATCGATAAAATCGCATCCCGATTCCAAATTGAACGGGTATTGTCAAAAATAAACAAACAAGATCGCCCAAGAACAAGCCGTGAATAATTTCGAAACTTCCAAAATCCAGACCAGGGAGGTACATCGGCATCAGCATGCTGATGAACATAACAGGAACGGCAAACGAAAGTGAGAACCAAAAGGCTCTACGCCACTCTTGTATTTCTTTTGTTTTGGCTAGGGATTCTAACTGAGCGTCGTTGTCCTCAGAATCGGCAATCAAGACATTGCACCCGGCCTTTTCGCAGACGTCGACGAGCGCTCGGATACCGACTCTAGAAGGCTCATACGTTATAGAGACACGTGAATTTGAAAGTTTGACGTTTGCGCCCAGTACCCCAGAGGTCCCGCGCAGTTGAGTTTCTAGGGAAGTAGCGGTTGCAGCGTCGGTTAAACCATAGAGATTAAACCCAAGCGAGGCGGAAGATTGGTTGAGAAAAGAAGAATCGACGTCAGAGGAAAGAATAAAGGCATCGAAGCCGGCATCTTCGATAAGTTGAACTATTTTTGAGGTAGGAAGGGTGGCTGGGTTATGGACGACGACGCCTCGTTCAGCCAGAAGGCTGATATTGAAGCGAATCAAGCCGGGTTCATTTTTCAAGGCACCTTCAACGGCTGAAGTGCAAGCTCCACAGGTCATTCCTTTGATGGAAACTGTAGTACTCATTTGTGTTGGACTTTTCTTTAGCGCGGACTCGTTGATTTGTGAAGTATTCCCGGGTTGTTCGGGAGAGATAATGTCCAAAACTGCGGCATCGAACCCTCGATCTTCGATTATTTCGGCAATTTGATCTGGTGCAATCTTGGAGCCATCGTGCTGGACTACCGCTCGCTCCGAGAGTAGCGAAACGGTGACATCAACTACCCCATCGATGCCTTTTAGACCTGTTTCGATTGCTGATGTGCACGAACCACAGGTCATCCCCTTTACCGACAGTGTTGTCGTTGAAAGCCGACTTTGGGGACCTCCATTATTAAGAGAAAGACTTAGTCCGTCTTTAGCGCATTTCAGAGGCTCGGTAGAGAGGATGTCAGCGTCGAAGCCACGGTCCTCTATCATCTCTTTGACCTTTTCTGGGGATAAAACTGTTGAATCATGTTCCACGACACCTCTGCCCATCACAAGGCTAACAGACACGCTTTGTACGCCCTTCACACCTTCAAATCCCGACTCGATAGCAGAAACACAAGCACCACATGTCATGCCCTCCACTCTTAAAGTCGTTCTAACCATTTTAACACTCGGTGGGGCTGTGTGGGGTGGGGATAGAGTGCGATCATAGCTCGCAGAACGTGAAGAGGACGGAGATATCATTTTGGATGGCGGTCGGTGAAAGGCCACAGCATCAAGCGTAACCGGCCGGGAAAAAAAGCAAGGGTGTTCCGGGTAGCCCGTATTCCGTTCGCTTGCGGCGAGGGTTCTGGTTCATCACCAGCGTCCCGACATCATCGATATTTCAATTGGAAAGGTGGGAAAATAGGAATCTAAGGACCAGGAAAGAGGGAAAGAAGGCCGGCTTCTCTGAAAAGTAAAAGGGGGAGTGAAAATGGCTTTATGGGAAAGCCAAAGTGGGAGGCAAGGCGCGGGATTCGGCGGTAAAATGCGACGCTGGCTGAACTAACTAGCCTTCACATATTGCGCGTGGTACGCCGAAGGGCGCAGTTGGTTACGGGTTCCAGCTGAGGGTGAGCGTGAGCGTGAGATGGGCGACACAATCCGCAACCGTGTGAAACTTCATCCGACGGCGGGCGTAAACTCTGCGCAACTCCTGTCTCGTTCGCCCCAAGAGGCTAACACGCCTTCGTCGTCTCTTTCCGGCGGGTGGGCAGTCGCCAGGCTGACTTAGCCTGCGGATAATCGTCGGCCCGCGGCGGGCGGCTGCGCGGGCGATCGCGCTAACCGGGCACGGACGAGCAGCTCCGTCTTGTGAAGCATCTGCGACTCCATCTCTCACACACGGAGCACGCTAGGCTGGGTTGTGGGCTGCCTAGCGGTTGTGCAGATCTCACGCCTAAATTGTCTTTGATTTCTTGATTCGCTGGTACCGCGGAGTATTCGTGGCCCGCTCAGCGTCCCCCTTGTGCCTCTGGATCTGCTGTCTCACATCGCCCACCGAAACTCCCTCCCAGCATATATTCTCAACAATGGAGCAGATACACAGCAAGGCCCTGGAGGCCATTCAGCCGTTCATCCACCTAGCAACCTCAACTGCCTCGCCGTCGCCCCGCTTTCTGGCCAATCTCATATCCAATGCCACCGCTGCCCCAAACACCTTTGTTTTTGCGGAGCTGCTGGAGACCCCAGCTGTACAAAGCCTCAGATCGCCCGAAACACCCGAGGAGTACCGGCCCTTTCTCACACTACTGGAGCTGTTTGCTTGGGGGACATGGGAGGAATATCAATGCAAGTGACCGTGCTCGAGCTAACTGTGTCGGATAACTGCTAACCACATCGACAGCCACCCCGGACCTACCCCTCCTGAACGAGGCCCAGGGTCAAAAGCTCCGCCTCCTGTCACTTCTCACGTTGGCACGAACGCATAATCCTCTCACGTATTCTGCCGTCATGACGTCACTCTCGCTCTCCTCCCACACTGAACTCGAGAGTCTAGTCACAAATGCGATATACTCCTCATTGATATCGGCTCGCTTTTCTCCAGCAACTTCTCCCCCAACTATCAAAATCATCTCCATCGCGCCTCTCCGTGATATTCGCCCGAATACTCTAAACTCCATGGTCACCATTCTATCAGAATGGCAATATCGATGTCAGGGAGTGATGAGTGCGATCGAGGATGAAATCGCCAAGATTAAATCGGATGCACAAAGGAGATATATCCAAGAACAAGCTCGAGCCACGCGTCTAGAGAGAAATCTTAATGGATGGGACGATCATGACGACGGGAGCGGTGAAGGTGGAGACAGCATAGGTGGGGCCGGCTCGAAAAGGTCTTTACATTTTTCTAGGGATAGGACAGGCCACGGAGAGCGCAAATTTGGTTACAAACGCGAATTTAGTGCTGCCAACGATTTTGGGTCGTCCTACGGTTATCCTGGGATAAACTCCGAGATGAATTTTCATGACTCGCTCAACAGTGAGTATGGAGGGAGGCTAATGAGAAATACGAAACGAATTCTTGGGGTTAATGATAGATTGTCATAACCTGGAAAGCGGCCTTGGCAGTAACTGTCGCGAGGTATTAATTTTCACTGCGGATTCTTTCAAGTTAACATACATGAAGAATTAAGGTCGAAGACCACATCGATAACTAAAGCGACGGACAGCGAATAGAGAAGGGGACCGCGGCAATGAGATCCTATCACAAAAATAGTAAAAACTGAAGTATAAAGTAAAATAAGTAACGCCGTGCACCAAGGCTAGTAGTTCCCAAACTAGGTTCATCAATTATCCATGCGGCGAACAATCAGGGGGAAATCTCAAAAAATATGATTATCGAATACATCGCAAGCGAGTTCATCATAATTGGCAGAAAAAAGAAATATGATATTACAATCGAGTCCCAGGGACGAAAATAAAAAGAACGCATAGGGCGATAGAAAGAAATGTAGCAAAGGCAAGCGAGACGGACGCTCGTTTGAGAAGTAGTGATCGAACATAGGGTTCGCGGATTGAAGTCCAATTCATAAAAGTGTATTCGCTGAGGCCGATGAACGCGAGGAGTGGGTCGATTCTGTATTGATACGAGGATAAGAAATATGCGCCGACGACGAAAGGTAGGATCACCTAACAATACCAGGTTAGTTCTCTGAGTTCGAAATTCGCGCGAAGAGAAAAAGAGGCTATGAACGTACCCAACATCTTGTACGTCGTGGAGTATCTGTTAGAACAACATAAAACGCAGCCCAGAATCCTGCTCCCAAACTCGTCAAAGCAAGGACAAGCCGAGCTAGGATACTAGGCGGCACTAGGTTTCCCAAGGCCTTTGCCTGTAGGAAGCCAGGGAAGGCATCTCGCTCCATAGCCTGGAAGACGTAATCTTTGGCGGTATCAAAAACTTCAGGGTCATCTCTGCCCTCCTGCTCAATCATATGGACAATTTCCCCAACAATAGTATCGGGGAGAACAACTTCTCGTTCGGATCCAGGGAGTAGGTATGTGTAAAGTATGCGCACAGCACTAGCACGAATGTCAGGTCGCGCAACAGTGTGGCCTGGGGAGCCGTTCGAGTTATTTTGATGATGTTGGGGAAACATATCGCTAACACGTCGAGTCCGATCGACGGAGGAAAAGCGACGTTCTGACCGGCCAGAGTCCTCACTGCTTCGCGCTGAATACATAGATGTTCGTCCCTCGGATCTTAGAAAGGCCGACAAGCGCTGGTCGTCCTCGAAATCGTCGCCGGGGGGGTAACCACGTCCCGAAGGGCCAGCACCATTAGGAGGTGCGAGGTTTGGGGAGTCTGAGGAGTCGAACTTTTCTGGTTCGGGGGTCTCGAGGAGCACGGAGCGACGTAGTTCGCGAACATAATGGCGGCAAAGGGACATGTGTTGTGATACATCAAGCCTATTATTGAAGCGAGCGCCGATGTCAGCTAATCACTGGTATTAGTATAGAAGACCACTGTGGATACTCACCAGAAATCTAGGTAGTCAACAGAGCACTGTTGGTCTCTCATATAAATATAGAAGGAAAAGAGATCAACAGGCGCGAGCGTTCTGCGACTAAGGACCTCAAGGAGAGTAGGGAGTCTGTTGCGATGCTCCTCCTCCTGAATAGATGACGATGAAGCCATCTTGCTTTGGACTCTCTAGCAATACAAGTGCTGAGGGTAGTGGTGTCGACAAACCAACAGTTGTTCTAATTCAAAACATAGTATGAGAGACAGATTAAAGGGTGAATTTTCAGCCTGTTGTGGCGGCTAGAGAGAATGTTTCCTGGACAGTCCAGTCGCGCTAAAAACAAACAACTGTTAACAGCAGTGGATGGACATGCCACTCAATGAAGGGCAAAGGTCAAAAAAGGCCTTCTGGCATAGGATTGGAGAGAATTGAAAGAGCGTAAAAGCGTGATACAACAGTGAAACTGGATGGAGAGAGAGAGTTCGATTGTGGCGTTGCTTGGATGTGAGAGCTCACTAGCACAGACGCATGTACCCGCATTATTATTGTTCCACGTCCGAGCCAGCAAAAGGGGCTTTAAAAGCCCAGGTATAATATTGACAGAGCATTTAAAGAAATACACAAAATTTCTACCTCAACCATACTGCTTCAGAGCCCCTGAACTCCGCTATCCTATAATCTAGCCCCGTTTAAGAATCGCTATAAAAATACCGAGCTATTCCCAATCCCCGAATCAATGCCCCTCAGCCAAATGCTATCGAAAAATGGGTAGTCAGTCGTATATAAAGGGTATAGGGAGTCTGATAAACTCTTACCGACCACTCCGGTATATTCTTTATTTGCTGCCACATGAACCTTTCCAACTTATTCGCACTTTTAGCGTAAGGTGTGCTCTCATTGTTGTACCGTCGGCAATTATCAAAGATTAGCATAGCATCTTTTACGAAGTCCTGTGGTGACGGGTACAGGTCTTTCTCATGTTTCTCTTCCATAGTCGACAAATCCATCGGTTCTTTGATGACTTCGTAATAGTCGGCAACCTCGTCTCTATTCACCGGCTGTGCGAATGGCCAGGCGGCGCTGTGGTTTTGCATGTCATTAAGGAGATGCAGAAGCTGATTGTAATTGGGCCCGTGCCGTGGCTGGCGAGCCAATTCATCCATATCGGGAGACCAGCCTGATTCTTTGATGGCTGGGATGCTTAATGGGTCAATCTTGCACAGCCCATTCTTCCACTCTTTTGGGGGTGGGTGGACAATGTGAGATTTGCTGAAAGCGCGTATCTTAGCGTGCACAGCTTCTTTTTGTTTCAGAAGCATACGCCCAGATTCAAGGTACCGAATCTTCGGGATCATTGTGCATTGCATAATGGTGCCGCCTTCGTAATCTTTAATATAGCCCATCCATATTGCTTTCTCTAAGCTGATCTCTTTTGTGAAACCTTGTTTCTTGAAATACCCGATAGCGTAATTGTCCGCATATGTCAGAAAGTGCATTACATCTGAAGTGGCTTTCACATAGTCCTATTCGGCTTCGATTAGAGTGAAACTATGTTGCAAGCTCCAGTGAAATGGAGAAGTACTACCTTTAGGTGTGACATGAGATGAGCACCGTATCCTTTGACCTGCTGATCGGAAGATATGGCACAAAAAACAATTTCAGCGAACCTTCTTCCCTTAAAGGGTCGATATGTGATTCCCCTGCGTGGCAACAATCAGCAAAAGTCGCAAAGACAGCTTTGAAATGGCACAGTTTCATACCCTACAACTTCTAATGGATGCTTCACAATCGCCATAGATAGGTGTGTTCTATCGTATACCAACCGTGCGATATAGTCCTTCGGCATTTTAGGGAGCTGCTTTTGAAATATACACTTGAGTCCCGTAAGAATGATAAAGCTTTCCCGCGAACCGTCATTATTAACAACACGAAATTCGATGTCACCGCGCCGTTCTTCTAACACTGCGGGCTTCGCGATAGGAAATATTAGCAGGGATATCAGGTCGGAGCGAATGATGGCATACCTTCTCCGCATATGGTACAAGCTTGAGTGGGGGTTTTTCCTTCAACTCATAATGTTAGCAGATATTCTTTCAACTATTTAAAAGTAACGAACACCAGCCTCAGATTCTGGAGATCCTGTTCTGGCTCTCTTTATCTTCTGCTTCGACTCCGGGGTAGGCTCGTCGGACGCTTTGCGCTTTATTCCTGGGAAAGTCAATGTTTCCACAATAATATCATTTTGAGGCAGCATTTAGCCTACTGTCAACTACCGTCGGCGACATCCTGCATCGAATCACCCTCAAACGCAATCATTGGTCTGTGACCCAGCTCATCACGGTAGAAGCGATGATGTCGAGAGTACGCCGGATGATAGTATTCCCGACCCGCCAACCTGCAGGCTGACATTGGGATACGTTAACCCGCTAGCCGAACTCTAACCGCGCCATCTGAACACCTGGACTTTGCGACGCGACGAGAGAGCTTCACATCACTCCACAAATCGTGCGTTCTTGTCGGGTCTTGTTCGCCAGACAATTACACTCCAGACTGCAAATCCCCTTATTTTCATACCTTAGTACTTTAGCATCTTTCATCAACTCCAATGTCTCTTGAAGAGGTTTGGGTTGCAGCATCTGCGAACCACGTCTATCCTGTGATTTCGAAGGACAGCCAATTCTTCGTTGCATCCACACTCCTGGTTGCAGGTTAGAATAGACATGTTGGATTGAATATTTTCTGAATATCCTGCTAAATTTTCTCACAGGTATCCTGCTCACTGGCTTCTTTGGCCTGAGTAAGTAATGCCGTATTGGCCGCAAAAGCTTCTACTAACAGTGGTAGATCGGTCTCTGTCAAACGTTGCATTGTGTGGTGTGCCTGCATCTCTTGCATTTGGGTGAGAGCTTTGGTACCATACCTTCTAAGTAGCGTCCTCTGACTTCCTTTAGATTTGGAGCCGTCTTCATGATCTGTGCTGTCGGTGTATATGTATAAACCTACTGGTTTTCCCACCTTTCATCCGTCGGAATTTCTTATGTACAAATATCGTCTTTCTTATTTGCGCTATTTCAAAGAACAGCCCGGTTGAGGAACGGTTTTCTTTTCTCCATTGATGGCAACTATGGACTCAAGTGCCACACCGATTTTCTCTGCCGTTTCTAATTTCACCCATCATCTTTATGTCATATTACGATGTATCGGATTTGCCTCAAAGGCTGCAATTCAAATTACTCCGCAAGGGATCCGATTCTCTGCAGAAGACGGGAGGGTCATGCAAGGACTCGCTTTTTTAGACAAGTCTCTATTCACAAGCTTCTCCTTTAAGCCAGACGACACGGCTATCCCCAGTCAGATTAGTGCCGAAGATGATTTATCTAACACTTCATCATACCCCCGATTCCTCGTTTCTCTCACCGCTTTGATCGAGACCCTTCAAATTTTCGGCTTGACCGACTCCGCCCATCCCTCAAATCCCGTGCTGAATTCCAATGCATTTTCAGCATCTGCCCTGCATCTCGACCGCACATGCACTATCACATACGTCAGGCCCGGATCTCCGTTATGTATTACTCTCGCAGAAGCTGGCGTCACCACCACATGTGAACTCACTACGTACGAGCCTGATGATCCGACATTTACATCTTCCACAGAAGATGTAGAAATCCCCCTTCAGCGTGATGCCATCGTCTTTAAGATAATTATGAGGTCCCTTTGGCTACACAATGCGATTACGGAACTAGATTCAACCGATCCTACCGTTTTGACGCTTTCTGCTTCTTCAAAAGCTGCTCCTTATTTTGCTTTTTCTGCATCAGGAGGGCCTTTTGGCGAATCGGCCGTGGAATTCTCTATCGACAAAGAGTCGGATGACTTTGCCGACTCGACATACAAGTCCTTCAACGACGATGGCAGCTCTAAACCTCCTAAACGGGGAAAACTTGCCCCCGCTGTTGCAGAGACGTTTCTGGTGAGCCCGCCTCCTCCAAAATCTCGCGTCCGCCAGAGTTATCGGTTTGCACTTGTCCGAAAAGCGTTACGTGCCATGGCCATATCAAGCAAAGTTAGCATCCGTGGTGACAATCAAGGTGTGTTGAGCATGCAGTTTATGATCGAACTAGGCGAGAATATGACTAGTCGCGAGGCACAAGCTAGAGCAACTCGGAACTTAGAAACGACTACAACAGGGACCGTAAGTTTTGTGGATTTTAGATTTGTGCCGCTTGTGGAGGACGAGGAAATGGAGGAGGCGGCAGAATAACCTACCGGGTGTCTCTTATCGTTTCAAATCCGAATCTTAATATGGGAGATTATGAAGTTCTCTACGCAATATTTCATTCTCGATGGATTGCCAACCATTATTCTAAAATATCCTATGGCACGAAGTACAGCCTAGATGTCCAGTGCCTCGCACTAAAATCTGATGTTGGATCCTCATTTTATTCGTAATATAATTTTTCCAAAGATGTTGTTACAACGCCGGTAGACCAAAACATCCATCGAAGCCCAATTAAGGCAATCGCAATATGCATATATGTACGGAGTACCCAATACAAGGTAGTCATCTAGTCGTCAATTTCACATCACCTAAGAGTAACACAATTAGTAAAAATGTATAGCATAAGTAAAAGTCACTTACCTGAACAATAGACTGCCGTTCAATAATGGATTTCTGCCTTTCATTCCTAGAGACTCGATAATAGTAATCGCTGAAATCCCCACACTGCATGTTTCGTAAGAATTCTTCATCGTGAGTGATTACGATCAACTGAAAATTCGCCTGTTGCTGCCTTGCCCGGATAATATCATGTAACGACTCTGCTAGAGAACGGATGTTATCACGGTCCAGATTAGTTGTCGGCTCATCAAGTGCAATTAGCCCACAGTTTAGGCCAAAGCATTCTGCTAGTGCCAGGCGGATGATGATACTGGCAAGAACTCTCTGGCCAGCGCTGCATCGCCCTCGCATGTCCATTTCGGCATCTTGCTTTACCATAACCACGCGATAATTGTAAGAACGCTTGCTTTTTGGGTTTTCGTTGTCGGAGCGGATGAGAATGGTGTCAACATCCGTGCCTCGATACGTTTTTTGCCAAAGCTCTTCAATAATGTTATTGATTGCCTCCATCTTCAGACTGTGGTACTTCATAATAGCTTTGTCTAGAGCACCGCCGTATCTTCCAAGGTCGTCCACTGCAGCCTTTGTGGTCTCAACTTTGATGTGAGCCTCTTTAAATTTGATGGCTGCATCCTTGTAGTCTGTATTCCAATCAGCTAAAAGTTGCATAAGCTGATCATCTTTTGATTTCATCTCGCCCATCTTGCTAGCCTGCCTGGCAGAGAGGCTGTTATACTCCCGTGTGCGCTGATCTGACTCCTGCCTGAAACGATCCCGATCGACATCGGCATTCTGAGCTTCTAATCTCGAGATTTCTGCTTTCACCTCCTCAAGACTCTTCATTTCCCGTCTGTATCTAAGGTTATCCGAATATTGGCGTTTTGTATTCTCACTATCCTTCAGACGAGCCGAAATGGCATTCAGTTGCCGTGTGAGGGCTCCTTGTTCTCCCTCCAGCTGATCAATTTCCGTCGTAATATTTTGCACCTCTCGCTCGCTTCGCTGAAGCTGGTGGTGACCGCCTCTATCGTTATACGCAATAATCTCTTCGTTGGCAAGATCAAGTTGATGCACTGAATCATTCAAGCTTGAAACCTCTTGCTGTAGTGTCCGCTCTTTCTGTTCACTACGCAAACTAATGTCGTCATACTTAGCTTGGGCTTTTGACATCTCTGGGATAAGGTCCTCAATATCCCGATCCACCTTTTCCATATCATCACGCTGTTTTGCGTTAAGGCTGCGGTATTCTTCCAGTCGAGCCTCGATGGAGGCTTTTTTTTCTAGGTGGAACTTGGCATCATTGAACTCGCTGCGTACATCACGAAGATGAAGTTCTAGCCGAGTAATTTCAGATCTAGATTGCTCCTTTTCGTTTGTAGTTTTGTTGATCACCCTCTTTAACTCACGGCATTCTTCTCCAATCGTTGCCAGCGTATCCTGAATGTCCTCTAGCGTTCTCGAGGCCCCTGACTCTTGCTGCTTTATAGAGAGGGTTTGGATTTGGGTTTTTAGAGTTTTAATTTCAGCATAATATTTAACGACGGTGGTAATGATCTTCGATAAAGACTCGATATCCCTCTTAGATTCACTGTTCTGGCTTACTATCACATCATGCTCCTCGGCTTTTGCTAGGAATTGCTCCCGTTGTGACTCAAGGTTGGTGATTTCTTTCTCGGTTTCGGGGATCGTTGTATTGGAAAGACGTCCCCACGTATCGTAGAATGTACTTGAATTCCTTGCCGTCTCTAGAGCCTCTTCCAATAGATGAATGCTTTCGTCATCTGCATTCATCGTTGCCTTCTTCACCAAAGCCCTAAGTTTAGCTTCGAATTCATTGGCTTCTTTTTCTGTCCTGAAACCACGACCACATGTACGGCAGACTTTCTTATCCTGTGCTGCGTCAAGACACTTGCTAAGATACTCTCCGAGACCTGCATATTGGTCCATATCTTTTCTGGCCAAATCAAGCTGTTCTTGCCTTTGCTTGACAACATCTAAGTATTCTTCCGGATCGCCATCTATTGCCTCATGGATTTTTTCAATGCAGTCATTTAATTCTTGCCTATGTTGCTGAAGAGATTTTCGGGCATTCTTTAGCGTGATATCAACATACTCTAGCTCCCTGCTGGTGGCATCTCGCTCACGCTCTGCCTTGATTAAGGCTGAAGAAGAGTTATTCAGGACTGAATCATACTCTTGTTCGATGCTTGAAAGACTCCAAGTTGAACCAATGAGCTGTGATATCCTGTCGCCATGGGCACCTGTCATCGTTTCCAAGCTCCGTTCTCTATCCTTAAGCTCCTTTTTCAGGTGGTCAAGGCGAGCAAGATCACCAGCTTTCCTGGTGTTTTCTATCAACTCTGTATTCAAAGCTGACGCCTCTTCCTCTAGCGAGCGGAGTTCTGCATTTTTAGCCTGAAGATCCTTGTCCCAGGAGGAGTTGTTCGCGTTCTCTTTAGCTTTTTGTAAGTCTTGCTCCGTTTCCCGTACTTTGGACTCGAGAAGCGTCACTTTTCCCTCGTCAACATTAATTTCGTTAAGGCGCTTCTGGCAGGAATCAGCCTCTTTATCATTTTGTGATATCTGCCGTCTGGCAGCATTTTTAGCCTCTTGGAGAGCAGATTTTCGTTGGCCTAGTTGATTTATTATACCCTGTGCTTCTCGTGTTTCTGTCTGTGTGTCTCTCTTCGCTCTATCTAGAGCTTGATTTTTGTCTTTAGAAAGCCTTTGGATTCGTTGCTGAAAGTCATTGATCTCAGTATCGTTCAGGCTACCTTCGAATCCACGAAGATTGTTTTGGCGGGCGATATCTCTTATAAGTTTGCCGCGTCTTTCCATCTGTCGTTCAAACTGAGCTTTATCATTTTCATGCTTACCAAGCTCAGCTTGCTTCAGGCCCAGCCGGCGTCTATTACCTTCAATATTTTCTTTCAGCTCCAAGTACTTCTCCTTGAACGTATCTTCCTGTTCTCGGTACTCTTCCTGTCGAGACTCGAATTGCTCTAGGGATGATTCGAGCCATTCCTCCGACTCGTCAACTTCAACAAGATGCTGCTTAAGATTGAAGATGCTGGTTTGAATGCTTTTGGCTTCAATACGCTTCCCTTCTAAAGCACCAAGGACTTCGGCAAAACTTTCGGACTCCTTCCAAGCTTTATCTGCCAATTCTGCGGCCCGTCTCATTTGATTAGAAAGATCATGACTTTCAGTACGAAGTTTTTCTATTGCCTCCTGGAGGACAATTGATCTTTTCTCCGCCTGCGACGAATCAGTAAACGTGACTAGCAATAATTGAAAGGTTTCCCTACCTTATCGGCTTTGTCCTTATCCTCTCGAGCATATTGTTCTATGATCTTGTATTTAGCAAGTTCCTCATTTTGCTTCTTTCGCAAAGCGCCAATGTTATCAATGGCTTTTGTGTACTTCTGTGCTTCGAATATTTCATCGAATTTCTTTTTAAGCACAGACGGTTCACTCATTGGCCAGAGACTCTCGTCCTGATGGCAAAATATGACATTATCCAGGATTGCCTTTGAAACTCCGAGATATTGTGGCATAATCTGGTCTAGCTCGGCTACTCGAGAGGAAATGGCAGTTCTTTCGCCATCTTTCACCATTAGTAACTGGCCTTCCAGGGTCTTTTGCTCGCGGGTCGATTTCTTCACTGTTAGTTGTAGGCTTCGCGTGACGACCATCTTTGCATTGGAAGTTGCTTTGAAGGCCAGTTTCACCTGAGCCAAAACTTCCTTCGCACCGCATAGCTAAGCGTTTGATATCTTAGCATAAAGTCATCTCAATAGTTTGCCAACATAGCTCAAGCTATACCTTTGGGTCATGTATAAAAGCGCCACCTTTGCTATTGGGCGGAAGGTCGCCCGTCGTAGCATATTTAAGACATTCAATGATCGTCTGATGGCAAATTAGTAACGGAGTCGGCTATATCTGTCCATTTCATACGTACAGTCTTGCCTGATCCATTGTATCCGACAATCAGTGTTAAGGGAGTGTGGAACTGGATAGTCTCGCTTCGAGTATTATCAAAGGAGCGGACGCTGTGCAGCAGATTATGTTAAGAACAAATAAACAAAATATACTGCAATAGTTCTAGTTGCATACCCCAGGATTGAGAGCTTGTCGATCTTCGCTAGAGTGATTTTTGTGGTTAATGTCCAGAATCATCTTCGAGACCAGGTCCAATTAGAGCTTACACCTAAAATTCAAGCCCGGTCAATACAGCAACCCTAAAAACTGGGGGATACTGACATTTCTGCTACTAGATTGCGTCAATCCGCGTTGGAAGAAGTGGCTACGAGGCTGTCTCTATCATAGCGTGGAGGGAGAGGTTGAACTAGTTTAATAATAACGACGTAGTTGCCTGTCAGCCTGACGCGACGTTTAAACACGGTATCATGTGACGGAATGGTGGCTAATTTTAACGACAAACCCGTCAATAGCAAACATGCATGAAGTCGCTAAATATAGTTAACAAATGGGATCGTATTGGGGTCGTAGGCGTCTTTGTAGCAGTGTTTCGTTTCAAATGCAGCATATTCTACCGCCCAGGCTACAGAACTCCTCCCACAGATAACTAACTAAAAGAAACCTAGATCATTCGCCCAGAAATCCAAAGAAAGCCACAATTACAGCGCGTCATAGCACGAAAAGATTTTACTAGCACATCTCATGCGCCGATATTAGTTATTTCATTGTCCTCGTTTTCAGTGCCACCCCCTTCCTGTATTATAGTATCTGTTACTTGAGCAGAGGGCGCGCTATTTTGCGCCTCCAAGGCTACGGATGTATCATCTGCTGCAGCCCTGCCGTTAGTGTCCCCTTCCTGGCCAGCGTTTTCATCGCCTTTGTCCTGTTGTGTCTCCTGGGGCAATAGCGGTTCCTGGGAGGAGACGTCGGGCCCGCTCGTCAGCAGTGCCATTTCCACATCTTTTCCATCTTGTAGGCCTATATCTCCCACGCCCACCATGGGAGGTCCACGCGCATGTGGAGTTGTTTCATCGCTAGCAGGGTCTTCTGTATCCGTGGCATGGATTGGCGTCTCCAGAGGGCGATGTTGCTCCTGGAAGATACCTCCATGGTGAAGCAAAGGCCCGTTTCCAGGGTGGTGAAACATTAGACCCTCGCCAGCATGAGCAGACATTGCACTGTTCAGCCATGGGATCGGAGTGAGTAGAGCACCTCCAAGAGATTCATCGCTTCCAAGTGAGCTATCGCCAAATAGAGAAAAGCTCGTCACGCCATTTATGCCATTCGACAACTGGTTATCAACCATTAAATTATGAGGTGTGGTGAATGAGAGGGGGAATACATCAGCCCCGCTAGATACCGACACCACCCTATCCACAGCACGAAGGTAAGCGGGCAGTGTTTTATAATGCCTCGTAGGGCGTAGAACAAGTTCAACAAGTCGTTGGATCGTATGTGGAGGTCTCAGTGAGAAATCGCGTCTTAGTGTTGATTCGATAGAAGCAAGCATAACTTCTAGAGGGACGGGTAATGGGGTGTCATCATGGCTAGTCTGGGACTGGGAATCTGGTACCCGTATGCTAGACTCAGGCGAGAAAGAAGGAACAGGTAGTCGGGCATGTGGTGACTGAAGTTGGGTTTGCGACGGAGGAGCATTTTCTTTATTGCTATTTGCCTGTGAATTTGGGTCTTGCGATGCGTATGCGGACTGGGTGTTTAGGGGGACGGTATCGATGGAGTTAGATCGGACTCTCAGAGTTGGAAACTCGGTGTGGGCAATCTATATTGCCGCGAATCAGTCTGCTGAATTTATCTGGCGGCTTAGGAGGTCCATACATGTCGCAGTTGTTCAAGGAAGGGTTCGAGGAGCGCGGGCCATTTTTCACTTCAACGAGCGATCAGCAAAGACGGATCAGGGTGCCGGCAATGTCAAGACCTACTAATCCATTGTGCCATTTTTAGCAATGGCTTCTAGCACTTCTACATCTGCATCTTCTAGAGCAGTCAGCTTACTGTCATAACTTCATCATGGAAGTTGCATGTTCATCAAATGGAGGATAGAGCTCAGACGACGATAGCGAGCTAATCGGATAAATGCGAATCAAGGAAATGAAAGATCTTGGTTACCTACCCGAAATCATGGCGAAACTGTTGCGTTCAACATGGAAAGCTTGGGAGGTGTGGAGTTCGCTGGGAGGTTCTCGGGAATTATTCGAAGAAGCCACACTATTCTACACTAGGTTTAGTGTTTTGCTAGGCGACTCACAGAATCAAAGCCTCAAATTTCATCAAAACCTATTAGTTACGTTACTGCCACTCAATTCTAAAACGCGTACATATTGACCGGAACTTTTTTTAAAACCGGAAGCAACCCATCTTGCCTATCGTTTCCCGCGCAGCCTTTCTAAAACACCACCGGATCCATCATCGTCCCGCTTCCTCTACGTCCATGGCTGTCTAGAAATCTTGGCTAGTTTTTCTCGCACCTGGGTGGATTCAGCTACATAGGCGCCAGCAATAATATTTTGGCCGAGATGATCTGTCGCAGCTTGAGTGCAGGGAACGGATCGCCAGATTGGATGGGCGACCGGCAAGACGTCAGGACGCCGATCTCTAAAAACATGGGATAAAGTCAACCCTGCTGCGCCTTTCGGGCACATGAAGGATAATATCTGGCCACCTCTGGCAGAGCTTGATTTGTGATGGTAGGAAGGCCTTTAACCGCGTCTTATGCGGCTGGTCGAATGAAGGCCGGTAGAATGGAGAGCTAGCAACAGAACAGCGCGATACTCCTTACTTTCCGGGCACCTGCCTACTAAGATAAGGTTAAATTCGCGGTAACTATATACATTTTGGGGAAATGGCCCCGACGAAGGATCGCAAGTTGTAGAAAGAGTGTGGAAACCGGCCCCCAGTATGCCATTTGGTTGTTCTGGTCGGAATGATTAGTTCCAGCATCACGACACCGTATCACCTGGCAGACTTCTCCATATGCAGGTCTGTTCCTTGAAAGATTATGGAGCCTACTGTCGAGCGTGGAGAAAAACCGGCTTTCAAGCTAGGTGGTTTCAACGCCCAGCTCACGAAGTGCGGTATGTTTCAAGTGAGGCAACTAACTAGGTAATGAGCTGCTGAGTGATACTGATGGATGTTATCAAGCTGGCATAGAGTAACAGCTCGCCGCTTTGCGTACAAGCAAACAATGCCATCATGGTAGACCCAATCTAAGATTCCGCAAAATGTGGAACTGTACTGCCAACTGGCTAGTAGATCCATGGCTGAAAGGAAGGTAACTAGTCTTGAAATAATATGGAGTTGATCCGCGAGAAGAAGTCCGGCGCGAAGAAGGCAAATAGGATAATATGGGCGTCTAACATTGCAATCCACATCCAAGTTCGCAAGCGCGGCGTGTACGGAGGTGGGCTTATATGATGCAGATCGGCCTCTGAGTGGTCAATAGTGCGGCTAACTAAACCTGGGCGGCTGACGAAGTAAAATTGCGGGGCCGGCCACCCGCGCGTGTCTTGGGACGGGCGATGGGCATTGGCGAGATCACGGGCTGAGGCCGATAACCTGTGGCGTTAAGGACCCCGGTGGCCTTTTCTAGTGGGTTACGGGGATGATAATTAGAGAATGTCCCAGAAGGTGCCGGGCGCTGGACAATGACGGGGAGGAGTTGTTGTTAGACCCTAGTTCTATCCGAGGAAGCCATGCTCTTATTGAGGCAGGTTTGGATCAAGAATATCTTGCTCTTGCTTAGGAGGAGGCTTTTGGATGACGTCCTAACTTCTTGGGTTGAAGCTCTATTTATCTTCCGCGGGAAAGTTGATGTTGAGAAAAGACTGCTTCAGTCCAGGACTCCGGGAGTCGAGGACACAGTAATGTCTAATGAAGATGACAATACAGACTCTTGTCAAAGCGCCCACCTATCTCTTCAGCAGTTGCTGCGGTGGTGGCATTGCTGGTGTGCATCCTGTCAGATTTCAGGTTTTTCACAAGAGTAGAATGTAATTTTGCATATTCTGCAAGTTGAATTTGATTCATGCCACAGTCTATCATTCTTGTTCTATATGTGAGTATCTGTGCTTCAATAATTATCTGCCTTTGGGGAATCGCTGTTTGTTCCATGTTGAATAGGACCTCAGCACAACAGTTTTGCTGGTTTTTCAGTCGTTGGGGTCCAGATTTTGGAAGAATTGAAGAAGCTGGATTCTAGTCTTTTCTCAGGTTTTGTTGGTATGGATTGGAAGTACCACCGGAACCAATAGTATCATAGTGGTTTGGTTGTGAGTGATATTAAACTCAGAGATTCACCAGTCTTACCCATACTGAGTTTGTTCTCAAAAATATCACCATCAATCTGAGATGATTCTTGCTCGAGCATACAGATAATGTCAGTCACCTGCAGCCTGCCATGATTTGAGAGTGACATCAGTGACCAGAGGTCTATTGAAACATAAAAATTGCTCAATCATCTTCATTAGTATGAATAAAGAATTTCTTACCAGAGACGGCTCCATTAATCATGACACTCAATTCTTCAATCCCGCCGTAGTCCAGATGTTAAACGAGGACAGCTGCAGTAAGACCGAGCGATTCGAGCCTAAGCAGGCAAAAGCATCAATCAACGACATCTTGTTGAGGAAGAAGAGAGACAGACATGTCGTATTCACATGGGCTTCTCCAAATGCCACCCTGATTGAATGGCAATACTGCTATGAAGCAAATAGTACGGCATTATAAATGCCGAGTGACGGTAACTATCAAGGTGAAATAATAGCATGCTTGGAACGACCGAGTAGTATTAGCTCATTAAAAGGAATAGAGTATATATATCTACCTTGGGGGCCTGGTCCTGTGAGGGGGAGGGTCTGTGAGGCCCCATGCTGCCCTCCAAGTATCCCTAGATCCTTGAAGACATCAAAGCCAGAAAGACAATAAAGCCTGGAAAGAACCAAGCTCCCGAACAAAGGTTGATTGATGAAGTATTTATGATAGTTTCCTATCGAAATGAATAGATCGATTATCCTTAATATAGTGACTGTAATACTATATATCGGAGCCGTCGCAGAGCATGGCCCTGGTGCCCGTGGATAGAGATTGTATGAATTAAGGCATACAACTAATTTAAATTTACTTGATCTTGAGTAAATTCAGAGCACTCAATAATGAGCCTACATGAGAAGAAGAAATATGAGTCCATTGGATGAGTACGAGGAACCACCAATAGGTCTTGGGAGTCTCCGGGAGAAATATCAGAAATGTTGGAATGGACGGCGATATAAGTGGCAAAACCACCCTGTCGACGTGCTTGATATCCAGCTGGTGTGCAGCTAGCCAAGCTGGCATAGGGAGGAACTAGTGGGGGGTCACGAAGTTCCAAAAGACACTTCCCCCAGAAGCGACCCGAAGTCTTGAAAGGCGGCTTGTGAACCGGGATCGGAACCGCGGGTCTGCTGTCATAGGAATCAAGCACGGGCGTTGAAACTTCCAGGATTTTCCTGATGGGAAGCGACAGGTCATATTTATTATTATTAGTGGTCGAGAACGACTGTTCGTTCCTTTTTTTTCTTTTGTTTTTTCTTTTGCTTTGCCTCTGAGCAACAGCTGGATCTGGCACAGCGCGCGGGTCGGGAAGCCGGTCCAAGCAAGCTACGGGCAGGAGTACTTTGCATTGGAGGTGTGTGGCTTGCCACTTTAACGTGCAGCGATACCAGACTCCTGGAATGGTCTACAGATGTATGTAGTCGTGACGAGTTGCTATGCGGAGGAACTGCAAGGTCGGAGAGATATGTCGGATGTGCATACAGCGTACATCCGTCATGTGGTCTCTCCGCCTCTCGCCCAGGTAGGGCAGCATGTGTACCTGTACTCCGCACGGCGTCATAAAGAATAACAAGACGAGCCCGGAAGCACGACATGCTGACTCCCTGGTGTGTAAGCAGGCCGGGGACAAGCCTCGGGTTGTTCTAGGCTGACGAAGCTATCACATCGGGCGATACCAGGACAAGGCATTAATTATTCTTTATGTTATTTTTTGTTTTCTTCACCGGGCTTTGGAGGAGAACCCCGGGAAGAAAAAAAGACATGGGCAAGCGTGGGGGTTGGCGGCTTAGACTGGGTCCCCGGACCGCCAGCAAGAAAGCATGCTAATCATAGGACATAGTTTATAGCCGTGCGACCCAAGATCGCGAGTCGAAGGCCGACGGCGGGATGGCGTGGTTAAAGACATACCCGCCAAGGAGGGCTCGCGGCAGCGATCGGGTATCGCTCGAGGGGCTGGTAGGCCGGGCATTCGCGGGACGTGGTGGCCAGGCGGTGATGGGGAGCGGGAGGAAGGGGGGTGCGAACCTGGTCGTAGACAGATTCCCAGCGAGTTGGGTCGTGTTCGATCGGAGATCGCAGGCTCGCAGTGGGCGAGGTCCACGGTGCTCCTTTCTGGCTGGCAATACGGAGTAATTTATTATTTAATTTACACCGGGCCACCGAGCAGGACACTGGCTCCTGGGAGCCGGGGGCGGGAGGGGCCATCATGATCCCTCTCTCCAAGACGCCGCCGAGCGAGGAGCCAGAGTAGGTGGAGCCTGCGCTGGAACGTCAGGCGGCGGGGCCGTCGCCGTTCCAGAAGCAGCTGCAGGGCCGGACGGGGGGAGCGCAGTCGCGGCAGGTGACGTTGGGCGTGCAGGCGATCGACGCGGCGGGAGACTAACTACTAACTACTACTGACTACTCCGTAGTGAGAGAGGCCCTGCGAGTGCGCGAGCCAGCGTGCATGTCGATCGGGGGCTTTCTAGAACGCGTGAGGAACCTGCCCTTGCCGTCGCTGCTGTTGGCGGTGCCGCGCGATCCTGCCGCTGGGCACGCTGGCCAGGCTGGACGGTCTGCACGGGCTGCACGGCCCGTGTACGTATACGGCCAGCCGTCGCGCCCGCCCCGGCGCGCGCCACGTGGACGGCGGTGGACGCGGGATAGACACACCGCGGTGACCGCGCGCGCGCTGCGGTGTTGTTGCACGGGCAGCTGGACGGTATAGCCGGCGGTGCGTCCGTCCAGGTGGCGGGACGCCCGCCGCGCGCGCGCGCTCCACTCGTCGGGGCCGGCGTCGGTTGGGCCGGAAGTCTAACGCTGCAGAACAGCCCCGGAAGCCCACTGCGTCGCCAGCCGCCGTGGAAACACGGCCAGAGACACGCAGTTTCAGCCCGCCGCCGCCGTGGCTCGCTCCAAAACATCTGTGTGTTTCGACTGCGCTGCGCCCGCTGCTGATCGTTGGTCGTGAAGGATCGCCCGTCACCCTCCTCTCCCCCCCCTGCAAAGCCCTGCCTTGCCGTGCCCTGCACTGCACTGCACTGCTTGCTGCCGCAGCCAACGGATCCCGCAGCCCTGACGAACTCGCAAACTGCGTCCGTTTCATTTACTCAGCACTGCGCTCCTGCCGACGTGCGTACGGGCGTGCGTGTGTTGTGCTGGGCAGCGCCGGCGAGCTGGCCGGGCGGCACGCTAGGCCTAGTGACCTGCGCTCTCCCCCACCGCCAGGCCAAACAAACACACGCCCGTCATCGTGCCGCCCAGTCGATTCTGACATGTCGGTCGCCGCTCTCCAGCACGACAATAATAATAATAACCATCGTCCCATGATAATACGAGCTGAGGGGGGCAGAAGATCCCACGGAAGCTAACGATTGCTGGCTTCCCCCCCCCCCCACCGCCGCCGCTGCTTCCTTTGCGTTCCTCCAGGCCTCCGCCAGCAATCCCTTCGGACACAAACACTCGAAACAAACCCAGGACCACCGCAGTGTTCGGCACTGGTCTCGGACCAGCGACAAGACCACCAGCAGCAACAGTAGCAGTAGAGTAATTCCAGCAGCAATAGCAGTCGTAGTAATCGTGTGCCGGTCTCACGCTCCAGAGGCACGTCGCCGTCGCGGCCTGCATGGGTGTCGGCCATCCCTGCCCTTAACCACTTAGCGGATGATTCCATACAGCCCTTTGGCGCATCCCAAACATCCGCTCTCGCCCATCCTCCCACTCACGCACTCTCTCCCTCACCACACACCTTTCTCTCTCTCTCTCTCTCTCTCTCTTTTTTTTTTTTTCCCTCCTCTTTCATCCTTCTACTCTTTGTCTCTCTTCTGCCATCGCCTTGCCTTCTTCCCACCATGCCGTCCCTCCCGCAATGACCGCCCTCCCTCCTACTCCTCCTCTCGAGTCTCCCGTCCTACCCGGCGCCCACCCTCCTCGCCCACTGCCCTCTGCCTAGCTGATCTGCAGCTATCTACCCTCTACCCATCCTAATCCTCTGCTCTCCTCGCTCTCCTTCCTACCATGACCTCCCTCGCCGTGCCCGACGCCGGCCTGAGCCTCCTCCGACCCGACAGCCCGCCCGACTCCCCCCAGAGACCAGCCCAGGTGCTACGCCTGAACCTCGCCCAGAATACCCTCGATGACCTGCTCGATAGCCTGCGGAACGACCAGAATGCTCGAGTGCGTCTGGGCAAACAGCCCTCGCTCTTCTGGGGCGCCCAGGCCCAGCCCATCTACGCCTACCCCGAGAACCACCGCTCCGAGCTCTACCTCTCGTCGCTCGACGCCCGAGAGAACCTTTACTTCTCCGGCATCTTCAGCCACAGCCTGGAGGTCCAGCGAGCGAAGGAAGCCACCGCAGCGACCGACGATGCCCTGGCCAACCTGGAGCAGAGTCTCAGTGCCTTTCGCCATGGCAAGGAATCCAAGAAGACCCCCGTCATCACCGCCGACCAGATGAGGGCCTTGCGAGCCGGCGACAACCGCACTGCCACCGGCAGAGAAGCCGCCAGCCTGGCTCGCATGTCGACCAGCAAGGCCGATATCGAAAAGGAGAAGTTCTTCAAGAACGCTGCCAGTCGGTCCTCTCCGGCCAGCCCCGCCTTCCTGGCCGCCCAGTCGCCGGCCCTCACGCCCACGTCTGCGTCGGTATCCCAGAGTAAGGATAAAGTCAGATTAGAAGCTTTACGAACGCCGTTACTTCACCTGCTCGCCGTCAGGCCGGTCTCTGTCAAGTTCCTCGCCCAGAAGACACGCTCGTCCCAGGAAGACTGCCTCACCCTGGTCCGCAGATACGGGACCGAGAATCGATTGAACAGAGAGAAATACGACCTCCGAGACAAGGTCTACAAGGACCTGGACATCTGGAGCTTCCCTTATCCGTCCGATGACGAGCGCCAGGAGGCCATTGACAATGCCATCTCTGCTTTCGATCGGATGAGGCTCTCCAAGCAGGACAAACTATGGCAGATGCTACTTCCTAAGAACGAGAGAGGCAAAGGCAAAGTTCTGTCTCGTCTGAACCTCCGCACCTGTCCTCCGCCGAAGAGCGTCACTCCCCGTATCCACGTCCAGCCATCTCCAGATGAGACCAAAGAAGAGTCCGGCACTGGAAATGAATCTGATGTTCCGATGAACGGCGTGGCGACTCCTAACACGCCAGCAGATGCTGATACCGCTGCCAATAAGAAGCCCGGCCCATCCGGTCTGAAGAAAAAGCCCGCCGCTACGGCTAAAAGAGCAGCGGCTCCAAAACCAAAGGGTACTACTACTATTGCAGGGAAAGTTACGAAAAAGACGGAGAAGGCTCCTGACAAGAAAAATGCCGCCAAATCGGATGCGAAGTTCAAATCGGCCGAGTTTGTGGTCGATTCTGATGACGATGCTGAGATGGCCGACTCTAAACCTACACGCACCAAGTCACCCAACAATGTGAAAGCCAGTCAGAAGTCTCCTGCCATTCAGCAGCGTAAGCCGTCTGCTGCGTTGAAATCGCCCGCGATGACACCCAAGGTCTCAGAAAATGGCCCAATACCCAAATCGCAGGCGTCGAAAACATGGCAACAAGCGAATAATCGGTCGCCACAGAAGCGGTCACCACTGGGCTCCTCACCGCCCACCAACGCATCCGATATAGACAGCGGAAGCCGACCGTCCAGCACCAACCAGTCGTCCAGCTCGTCGTCTCCACTCATGCTCCAGCACCCCCGGCAAAGAGCCACTGCGGGCGCCAAGCCCGCGATGTCGAATGCCGCCAAGCCAGCCCAGCGGACCGCGTCCCTCAAGCGCAAAGCCGAAAACGACCCGGAGATTACCACGACCATCCGCAACGGCGGCGGCGGCGTTGGCCTTGGGATCAGACACGCCGGCAGCACCCCGGACCTACAGCAGCAGCAGCACAAGCGGCGGCGGCCGTCGACGGTGTCCAGCAGCGACTGCACGTCGGGCAACCGGACTCCGCCCACGAGCATCGCGCTGCTGCGCCAGCGGCTCCGCGAAAAGTCCCAGCAGTTCAAGCAGTTTTACGCCAAGTACCGCCAATTACATGAAGACCTGTCCAATCACCCGGCGCCGCCGGAGCACCAGCTGCTGAAGCTGGAGCGACAGCATGATCGGTTGGAGAAGATGAAACAGGAGATTTGGGATGAAGATCGCAGATTGAGATAGGATTTCTTTCCCCCCCTCCTCCCCCTTTTATTTGTCTGTCTTTTTTTTTTTTTTTCGCTCTTTTCCTCTGCATACTGAAACAAAAATAAAAATAAAAATATAATAAAAAAGAGATTTATGAATGGTTTGGCTATTTGGTTTTTTTTAACAAAACAATACCCATACACTTTCTATTTCATGACATATATGCCCCATCCTGCAATAAGGTCTATGTTCGTTCATTCATCTGGCGGTTGTATTTGGTGTTTCAAAGTCTCTTGTTGTTATTAGCCTGTTCCATCATGTTATACTCAGCTCTTTAATTTCCCTATTTGTTTCTGAATGTGCAAAATAATAATGGCAATTTCATGCATGCCATGTTGAAAAGGAGAAGATGCAAGATAGAAGAGACTACCTACCTACTACCCTGTCAACCCCCCTTACCAGATAGCTAAATCATGCCATATGTGACATGTGCCGGAGCATATTAAATATTGCCCGAAATTGCAATCTCCCAAGACCTTTGCGTCGATGATCCTAATAATAAATAATACACTACTACCTCCTAGCCTTTAAAAACCCAATCCTGCACCCCATGCTTTCGGACGTATGCTTAACAGGCCTTATAATATTCCTGGACCGGCCCCGGCGTGCTGGACAGAGCTCGGGCGCGCCAAGACCCTAACTCGCTTTCGGCCCAGCCTGCAGCTTTGGGGGGAGGGGAGCCGCAACCTCGCGCGCCGAAACGATGCGCCACTTGTCCTCAACGCTGGCGAGGAGAAGGCTGAGTGGAGGCCTTTGTGTGTGAGGAGGCTGTTTCTGAGTAGTTCTCTGCTTGTTTATCTGTTAGTTTTTTCTTCTCATCCGAAATTTAATTTTGTTGACATCATCCCTAAGCCCAAAATAAAACCTCTTGGGGCGAAGCAACCTTCTTTTTCAGCCAATTTCAAAGACAACAAACTCCACCACGCAACACTTTCCCAATGGTCGCTCCCAAGGGAGGCAGTGAGATGGGAAAACGGAACCCGACTGTCCTTGTAAGCCACAGCCATCTTCCTTGTCTTATCCACCCCCTCTTTCTGACCTCCCACCCCTAGGTCACCGATTCGCGCGACCTCCAACGCAACCGCCGCAACCCGCATGCCCTGCCCAACCCCGCCGCGCGCTTCATCACCGTCGACAACGTCCTGCAGTACGCGTCCGACATGCCGTCCATGCAGCAGCGCCACCCGCCGCCCGGTCGCGCCCGCCCGCGCGCCACGAGAATCAGCGCCGTTGCTGCGGCCGCGGCCGCGGCGGCAGGCGGCGGCGGCGGTGGTGCCAGCAGCACAGCTGTAATCACTAGCGGTGGTAGTGGTGGCGGTGTTGGTGCTGGAGTCGGTGGGAGAGCCGGGGATGCTGGTAGGCCGCGGTCGGCGGGGCGGCTGGCGGCGCTGCCGCATCTCCCGCCGCGCTCGACGAAGATTAGTGAGAAGTTGGTGCTGTTGCCGGAGACGGTGATAGAGGAGGGGACTGAAGACGGAGGGGAGGAAGAAGAAGAAGAAGAGGAGGAGGAGGGGGGGGTGGTGGGGGATGAGGGGGGGGTGTTTCCGGCGCCGGCGGGCGCGGCTGCGACTCGACAAGGGGAACTGATTGGCGGCGTGGCCACGGGCGAGACGGCGGAGGAGAAGTTCCGGCGGGTGAGCGCGGAGCGCAAGCTGCGCAGCTGGGACTTCGCGGTGGATAACGAGCTGGCGCCGCTGCTGGCGGAGGAGGAGGCGCAGCGGCGGCGGCGGGTGGCACCCGAGCAGGCGAAGAGCTATGCGGAGCGGCTGCCCAAGGCGCGGCGGGCGGAGAAGCTGCCGCGCGTGACGGCGTACTGCACGGCGCAGGGCTACAAGATGAGCCTGACGGCGGCGTTCGTCAAGGCGTCGCACGACGCGCGCACCAAGCTCTACGACGACTGCCTGTACACGGCCTACCACCTGCCGCTGCTGCCGGGCCGCGAGGGCTATCGCATCCGCAGCAGCCCCATCATCCGCAGCGCCGAGGGTAAGGTGGTGCTGGACGAGGAGATTGCGCGGAACGAGCAGAGGGACTACCATGACGAGTACTATGCGGAGCAGGACGAGCATTCGGTGCAAGACCACCACCACCACCACCATCACGACCACGGCCATCATGACGCAGCGGCAGGAAAAGAGAGCCAGAAGCGCGAGGGCGAGACATATGGCCATCACCACGACCGCCCGTCTGGCCGAGAGCAGCTGTACGATTTCGACAAACGCGAGCGGGCGGACGACGGCGGGGGCCACGGGCGCGCGCGGGCGGCCAGCATCCCGCCCAACGCGCTGTCGTTCGCGGAGATGTTCGTGTTCAGCTACGGGGTGGTGGTGTTCTGGAACTTCAGCGAGCGGCAGGAGATCGACGTGCTGGCGGACCTGGCGTTCGCGTGCAGCCAGGACGGGCTGCCGATGCCGCTGTCGACCAACGGGCTGGCGGAGGCGGACTTCGAGACGGAGGAGTTCCACTTCGAGTACTCGACGCGCATCTCGCGGCCGCGCGTGTACAACGACATGATCACGCTGCGCAGCGGCGACCACATGATCAAGCTCGCCATCAGCCACGGCATCGCGCAGAGCACCAAGCTCAGCTTCTTCGAGGAGGTCATGGCCAAGCAGATGGCCGAGGCCAAGGACGTGCCGCGCCGCCTGGCGCTGACGGGCCACCTGGGCATGCAGCGCGAGGAGGTCTTTCGCATCATGGGGAAGCTGTTCAAGAGCCGCGTGGAGGTGAATCTCTGTGCGTCGTCCGAGATCCTATCTATCATGACTACTGCTGACTACGATCTAGCGTCGAACATGCTCGACGTGCCCAACTTCTTCTGGGACAGCGAGCCGACGCTGCACCCGCTGTACACGGCGGTGCGCGAGTACCTGGAGATCAAGCCGCGCATCCAGGTGCTGAACGAGCGCTGCCGCGTCTTCCTCGACCTGATCGAGATCCTGTCCGACTCCATTGCCGACAACAAGATGTCGCGTAAGTGTGGTGGTCCCCCTTCCCTTTTTCCGTATACTAAGTTGATCTTCCTTATAGGCCAGACGTGGATCATCATCGTCCTGATCTTCATCTCCATCATCGTCACGCTGGCCGAGGTCATTCTGCGCTTTGGCATTCTGTCGACGCGGCTGCCGGCGGGCGCGGCAAAGCCGTCTCGGCTCGTGGCTCCCGCCCGTGGTCAGAGCATGACCGGCGGCTCGCTCTGAGCGGGGGGGGGGGGCTCCCTAATATCCAAACATTGGGTTTTGATTCCTTTTCTTTTTTTTGCTGATTGGTTCCTCACGAGCGTTTTGGGTGTACATATCTAGTGGTGCTCTCTGCCATGACTGGCCCCGTCCGGCGTTTTGGGTGCGTTTGGCGTTCCATACCGACCAGCAGGATGGGGCATTGTTTTTTCTTCTTCTCCGTGTCTAACAGTTAATAAATACTCCGTATTCATTCGCTGCATGGTCGAAACCGACGGGGTGATACCCGCCGGCCTGGGACAGCCCAGAGAGGGCGGCATGCCTCCTTTTTTTATTAGTTACTTTTCTGCTTTTCGTCTTTCGTCGTAGAACACGATGAAACACGCAAACCGGGGGGAGCAACAACAACTCTCGTTTTCGCCCGTATTATTGTTATTATTCTGTTGTTGTGGTGGTTGTTGTAGTGCACGCAAATTAAAGGGGCGGCGCGGCGCACGGTGGAACCGGGCTCTTTTCGCGGGCATGGTTGGCCCTGGTTTCTAGAAGGCGGCCAGAAGACGCGGCGGCCTTGAAGCTCTGGCTGTTTCCTGGCCGGTAGTCTAGTATGTACTCCGTAAATACCTAGCTAGTCAAAATACTCCGTCGTCGTCTCGCTCACCCTCCTCCCTCTGGCCCGTCCGTCGCCCGCCCCCCCCCCCTTCCCCTCCCCGGCCGGCCTGCTGGGAAAAAAAAGCGGACAGGGGGACGCTGTCGAGGAGTTCAGAACGCAGCCTGTCCTGTGCATTATTGAATTTTTTTCTTTCCTTTTTGTCTTTCTTTTTTTTTTCCTGAGTCTTCTTAGACTTGGCCTGGGTTATTATTATCTAACTAGATATCTATAACTAGTCGACTAACTACATACCTTCCTCTCATTACGTACGCTCTGATGGGGAAATCAATATTCATGTATGCCGACTGCCCCCCTTTTCTTGACTATATTACGGAGTATATTAGCATTATTATTATTATTCCTGGAGCTGCGCGACGATGCCGCGTTGCTCCACTCGGCGCAGGGCCGGATAGTGAACTAGTTCCGCTAGACTGCTGGGGGAAGAATTGAACTCAGGCCGTGGGGCGGGCCCGGCGAACTCTCACTAGCAGGGGGAGGAGACGCGTCGAGAACGAAATCCTCCTCTCTTTTGGTCTGGAAGGGGGCCAGGGAGGATGATGTTCCATCGAGGTTAAAAAAAACGAACAAAGACGCGTTTAGGGAGCATGGGGTAACTCTAAGTATGTATGTATGTGCATGGCAGGCCCGTTTCCTGGCGGGCGGAAACAGGGCTTTGTATAATAACAGGCCGTCGCTTTGTGTCGTTTTCTAACTATGTATGTAACGGTCGATCGTCGGGCGACGTCGCGCGCACGGCAGACAAAGACTAGTTAGTTGGTTAGTTACTAGTTAGCGGTCTCACGGCGCACAAGGCGACCCCACGGGCGTGGAATACGCCGGATGTACTCCGTAGCCACTCTGGCTGGTTGGCAGGCGGTGCACGTTGAAGCGATATAAGAATAGTATCGGGCGAAGGAACGGGCGAAATCGATTCCCAAAGGATGGCACAAGAAGAATAAGAAGAATAAGAAGAACGGCAGCCTCACGCACCGGTCCACGCTGAGAGTGCTTGGCAGGGTGCGGAATCAGAATCGAAGAAGGAGAATGGACCTTGGGCAGCTTGGTGGCGTGACGGGCGTGGCGCATGGCGGCCGATGGTTAGTTATATTATTATTATTATTATCAAGGAAGAAGAAGAAGAAGAAGAGTAAGATCGGGGGCTGAGGCTGGTCGGTGCAGCAGCGCGTGGATCGGAGAGGTGAAACATGGGCCGCCCGAAATGAGGTTTCTAGAAGGCTTCCTAGTAGTAACAGCAGTCCAGTAACTAACTACTCCGTACTAATGATGCTCTTATGTAGTTACCGTCGCAGCGCTCCTTCGCTGCACGGCGGCCAGGATCGCGAAGGATGCCAAGCGTAAGGCCGTTGACTAACTAACCACGGCGGCCTGTTTCACGCCCGCCGGGCCTTCCAGCGGCCTTCTCGAAGCCAGCCCCGGCCCCTGTCTGTCTATCCTCGCGCTCAGACGCTACTCTCTCTCGCTGTCTCTCTCGCTATCTCTCTCGCTCTCTCTCGCTCTCGCTCTTTTTCTCTCTCGCTCGCCCGTCGTGTCTGTGTGCTGGTCCTGCGCGCCGCCACCCTGTCTTTTTTTTATTTTTATTTTTTTAGGTTGGCATCACCACACACACACTCACACACTCTCTCTTCCCTCCCTCCCTCTCGCATCACCACTCGCTGCCCGCTACCACCCACTCCTCCTCCAAAGGTGCGTTGACTACCCATCCCCCAACTCCGCTCAGCTCTCTGCTTGCTTGCTTGCTCTGCCTGCCCTGCCCTGCTCGCCGCCGTTTCAATAATCCTTCGCCCGCTCTCCGACCAGCTGCTGCACTGTCCTCCTCCTCCTTCTCCTCCTCCTCCTCCTCTTCCTGCCCTCCCTCTCTCCCCGCCGCGCATACAGCCGAGCTCGACTCCCTACACCCACCCACGATGACTGATGAATGACCGCCAGGCACCGCTCGTCTCTTCTTACAACTACTCCCGTCGTCGTCGTGCCTTGCCGTCCGTGACACCCCCGACCCCGAGCCCGCCCAGACGCGCAGAAAATCTCGCAGATCGTCGGCCGCCCGCAAGGGATGCGCGTGGGAGCCCGAAGGCTTTCTCGGTGAACAACGCCCGGCCTTGGTCGTTGCGCGCCCGCTCTCTCTCTCTCTCTCTCTCTCTCTCTCTCTCGCTGTAGCACACGCCCCCGTCACACCACTATCACCGCCGGTGCTCCCATCCCTCCCCCCGGTGCGTCGACCGCCGCGACGCCCGCTGCCCGCCTGCAGAGGGCCCCTCCACCAACACCCGCACGCGGCCTGGCCCTCCTCCTGCACCCTCCCGTGGCCGATACCCTCCGCGCTCTCCGCGCCCCAAACGCCCGCCGCCCTCGACACCGTTACCCTGCGTCGCCAAGCGCGCATCTGTGCTCCCTCCTTTTCGTCCGCCCCAATTTATTCGCCTTGGTCTCTCCTGTTTATTATCCAGGCCGCATGGCGCCACCGTAACCTGCAGCCCAACCCTGCCTCCACCCAGCCAGCTACTTGCCTGTCGCGAACCAGCTGCCCTCCGTTCTCCGCGGCCTGCTCTCAACCACCAAACCCCCTGCATCCTCCCCGCATATAGCCCTCTCCCTGTGCGCGCGCGCCTGCTCCCGATTGCCGCGTCGCACTGTGACGGTTGCTGATCCGCCATGTGAGTAAGCCTCCGGTTAGGATTGCTGGTTTCGTTTGCTTGTTTCTTTTCTTTTTTTGTCGTTGCTGGCTCTCGACTGGTTCCCAGTGTTCTGGATCTGCGATACCTGCGTGCTTAAACATTTAGCCCCTGGCCTTGACATATCGAGACTGCCCGGCACTTGAGCCCTCTTGTGTGTTACCGAGTCGTCGCCTCGCCGCTGACCGCAAGGCGTGAACGTTGCACCGGTGCTGACCGTTGTTCATTCATCACAGAAGCCCCAGAAGCCTTGTCTCTACCTGCAGACTCGACCTTATATGCATCGACAACGTCGTCGTGTGCGCCTGGCTTCCTCTGCACCCAAGGGCAACTCTTGACGTATACGAACCGTCTGAATATATTATACTTTTTTTTTTTTAAAATTCCCAACAATCCCTGTTCGCGCGTTACGACGCGGCCATGGATATCACCACCATACTCAACAAAAACCGAGCATCAGTCGCGGTAGCCGCCGAAGCCCAGCTGCAGCATCAGTTCGCTCAAGCCGCGCATCTCAAATCGCGATCTCCCTCCGACATGGGCTCCGAGCACAACCCCCTCCCCGCCGCCGCCGCCCAGCACCTCGCCTACTCTGCCAGCCCTCCGCCCATCCAGCTCCCCAATCTCTCCCAATACCATTCGGGAAACCACCACACCCCATTAATAAGAGGCACCTACCCCCCCGACCAGGAGAATATGTTTCCCAACGTCCCCGGCACCGCCAACGGAAGAGGAAACGGAGAGCCGGCGCCCAAGTCCTTTCACTGCCAAACGTGTTCCAAGGGATTCGCGCGACGCAGCGATCTGGCCAGACATGGTGAGTTGAAGAAGAACTGCTGTCTTAGATCAAGTCTTGGCTCTAATCCTTACTATTGTAGAACGGATTCACAGCGGTATTCGCCCGCATGTGTGCGATTGGCCGGGCTGTGGCAAGCAGTTCATCCAGCGCTCCGCTCTCACGGTGCACACTCGCGTGCACACGGGCGAGAAGCCCCATATGTGCGACCGTTGTGGAAAGGTATTTTTATCTCTACATTTTTTTTATAATTTTTTTTTACTTTTTCGCCGTTTGACGCCGCGCGCCGAGTTTTAGCGGCTTGGGAAAGTATCGCCTGTGCTAATACAAAAGATCAGCCCTTCAGCGATTCGAGCTCGCTCGCCAGGCACCGGCGGATACATTCGGGGAAGCGTCCCTACAAGTGCCCGTACGCCAACTGCCAGAAGACCTTCACGCGCCGCACCACGCTGACGCGGCACCAAAACCACCACACCGGCACGATCGAGGAAGCCGCCGCGGAGACGGAGGCGAACCTTCGACAGGGCAAGCTGGGCCGCCCAGGCGATGGAATGTACTCCGAATCGCCCTCCGCCCACGGCACTCCTTCGCCGGCCCAACGAAACTCGCTCTCACCGAAACACGAGCTGCCGCCGCTCAACCCGCACCGGCCGATGGGCGACTATCATTTCCTGGGCAACGGCTCGCTGCCGCCGCACCTACGCGGCGACTTCCACCATCACCACCACCACCACCACCACGCGCAGCCCAGCCCACGCGCGTCACCGTCGTCCGCGCCGTCGCCCACGCTCTCCAGCTTCTCGCTCTCGCACCACGCCCGCCCGTCGCTAACCTCGCACCCCAGCGGCTACGGCCCGCCGCAGCCCCTCGAGCCCCCGCCCAATCACAGCTCCACGTCGCGGCCCAGCAGCGTCGCCGGCGGCAGCGGCAGCGGCAGCGGCGGCGGCGGTGCCAGCCCGCACTTGGCCGCCTCCGTCGGCTGGGCGTCGCCCCCGCTGAACGGCATACCTTCGCCCGGCTCCGTGTCCGCTGCCGCCCCTGAGTACGCGTACCCGGAGCCGTCTGCGCCTCCTCCTCATCCTCCCCCGTTCGTCGCGCCCGCCCACATGTACTACCCCAATTCCTCCATCCGTCGCCCGCAGAGCACCGAGCCGGATAATTACGAGCTGCGGCCGAAGATCGAGGAGCCCTGGGTCGCGCATGTTTGATCTAGCTATATATTTTTGTTAAAGCCAACCTTGGCTTAGTTCTCCCTCGACAACCCCCTTTTTTTTCCCACATCGCATTTTGGACCTTTTGCGACAATCCTCCCCAACAAAAACTATCCATCTCTACACCTACACATACATATCATTTTTCTTTGTTCCCATTATTCAACTCCCATTTATATCTAGTTAGTGGTTGCATTTTTTGGAGCAGTTTGCTTGCTTTGTTTCCAATCCCTTGCCTCACCGCCTCCCAACATACAACATACTATGCCCGCATAATATTGTATTTTTTGTCACCTCCTTTGCAGTAGTGCTTTTTGTTTTGCTTTGCCTTTTTTTTTTTTTTTTTTCCGTTTCTTTGTTTTCGCATCATAGACTTGGGCTTGGGCGTTCCGGGCTTCACACTCCGTACACAGTCTCCTTGTTTCCACCCCCCTCCCTCTCTCTCTCTCTCTCTTTGGTGTGTTGGCAGAACTTGGTGATCACCTTACCCCCCTTCCGGATGAGACGATTCACGAGAAGATGCCATTGACCCTCCTGTTTTCCTTTCTGTCTGGAATATCTATTATAGAGGGGCACCAACTGTGCTAGGGTTGATACGTCATTTCTTTCTTTTTTTTTTTTTTTCAATCATCTTTCTTTCTTTCTTCTCTAATATTACGCATGGTTAGCAAGATTGTACCTAGTCAATGCTATCTGTGCCCTGGATGCGGTGGAATCGTAGTAACAGCTTTATACATACTATCCTCATCTTCCACACAACACCATACCATACATATAATACAATCACCACGCCTTCTGCACTCCCCAGAAATAATTCCCCCACTCCTCCAACCCAGCCACCAACCTCCACCCCACCCCGGGAACATACACCGCGCCCACACACCTCCACCGCGCCAATTCCACCCCCTCTATCTCCGCCCAGCCGCGCAGCTCGCGCACGTCGACGAACTTGGCCCAGTCGTGCGTGCCGCGCGGCACCACGCCCACGGGCCACGGCGCCTCCGCCAGCACCTGGTGCACCGCCCACGCCGGCCACGTGCGCGCGATCGTCGACCCGACCAGCCAGCCGCCGGGCCGCAGCAGGCGCATGCAGGCCTGCACGAAGTGTCGCGGCGACGACGATGTTGACACGTCGACGTGCTCGAGGACTTCGAAGGCGGTGATCATGTCGAATTGGCGCGGCGGGGTGGCGGCGGTGGGTGATGCGGGGAGGAGCAGCGCTTCGAGCGTGCTGTTGCGGTAGGTGAACGTGCCGGATTGCAGGTGCGCGTGGAGCGTGGGGTCCTGGCGGGCGTGCGACTGCGCGATCTCGATCATGGTCGGCGACGGGTCGATGGCGAGTAGCGATGAGGCGTCTGTTTGCGTCGATGGCGAGGAGTCCGGTAGGAGCGGGATCGTGCGCGCCAGCGACTCGGCGAAGATCCCGCCGCCGCAGCCGACGTCGAGGTAGCTTCGTCCCGGATTCCTGTCGTTGCGCACCGGCTGCGGCTGCGGCTGCTCGTCAGCCAGGCACGAGCCGATGAATTCGTGCCGCAGCGGGTTCATCAGGTGTAGAATGCGCGACGGGCCGAGCGGGTCCCACCAGCTGCTGGCGAGGGACGCGAAATGCGTCATTTCGTCGGCGGAGACCGAGGACGGAGCGGTCGCGGTGGTGGAGTGCTGCCGGAGGAGTCGCCGGAGGAGGGTGGTGCGCCGCGGGACATGGTGGAGGAGTCGGGAGAGGTTGTGAGCGGCGGTGCAAGGGAGGAGGCCGGATGCCATCGTGGGCCGGAAGGGGGTGTCTGTCTCGATGTTAGTGGTGGGAGAATAGATGAGGAGGGTGAGCAGGAGCACGTAGCGCATACATGATGTTCGAAGCTACGCCGGTGGGTGGGCTACAGCTGTTAGGCTGGCGACGCTTTTGCTTCATCCGTCAGAACTGGATGGGATGGAGTATCTATAAAAACAAGGCAAACACTGCAAACGCTAGGTACGCTGAGCAAAACAAGCAAACATAGCTGTGGCCAATCAGAGCTCTAGACTATAGACACCATACCCCGTACTCCTACAGACATTGCTACGCATGCTGATCCAGCTATCCAAACTAAAGTGATCTCCTTAATGGCGCTCCAAAGCGGGGATGTTTCTGGACGTATAAGCGAACCAAGCAGGCTGTACTAACCCAATTAGTTCCCACTCGAGATCACCCAACGCCACAACTTACGTACCTCTCGTCACCCCCGATTCAGCAGTCCGGACATGGAAGGTCGATTTGAGCAACGGCCACAGTGGTCAGAAATGCGGGAACCTCGCAGAATCGTTTTCTCCCCGTAATTCCAGTCTTTCTCCCGCACTTGTATGAGACTCTTCGGAACTTGTGGCCGCATACGGAGGAGTTAAATATGTACCAACCGCACTTGCAATGGCTATCAGGTTGTCTAAGGAGTTGAAACTTCATTGCATAGGGAATGAACTTGGGGCTGATCCTCGGAATTTCACTCGAACGGGCCATCGTCGGTGGGTTAGCTATTAGTGAGTGAGACGTATAGGAAGAATTGAAAAAAATTAGCTGTGAATGCACTAAGGTCCTGAGGTTAGGCAAGAGGCGTACGTCCTTTTTATAAATAACAGAGGGCGAAAATGAATTTTTATTTGCCAAAATTAGTATCAAGGAATAATCTTTCATGCGATATACATCTCTCCTGCGGCGAGGTGCCGACATACATATGGTTGTGCTCTACCGCCTGCTTGATTTTTACACCAACAGCAATCATGCATAGGAGGCGTATCAAAGAGATTTAGTCCCGGTGCATCCATATCCAATGCCCGCCACCAACAGCATAACTGCACCGAATATGAGATGCGTCTTTGAGGGCCAGGGCAAGCTTGGGTGCATACATAAGTGGACAGACTGCAGCTTTGGAGAATTTAGTCCCCTGGTAATTCCAGGCCAAAGAGCCCCTCACCAGAGGCTTTGGGCCGGGATTGTCAGCCACAACGCCAGGCGTGTTGAGCGGCAGCCAATGACATGAAGGCAATATGCTGCATTAGTTAGCGCCTTCATCAAAAGCTGCATCTCAACATCCATTGCTTCACAACTTGCATCAATGAAGCTTCATTGTCCCGCCTGAGTTGCGTTTGACAGTTTGGAACGAGAAGTCGATTGAATGTGACCTGCAAGTTATTTGTCTTTGCAGCGCCAGCTAATCCAAACTGAAACAGCTGTCTTATGCTTCTCGGCAATACTCGAGATGATTCCCCCGTCCTGGCGCTTCTACAGCCCCGAGGGTGCCCTAACGCCAGGAGGCCCTCATAAATGGGCAGTGATCGATTGGGAACTACGGCGATGGTTCCAGGTAACTGGCCCTGCTGAAGCCCTCCCTGATGAAGAAGATGCAATTAAGGTTGTTGAACAGCATGCAGATGCAGTTGGTGCTGACATACATACCTTAGAGGTGTCTGCTAATGGAGAGCTGATTGGGGTCTCTACTGAGGATCCAACATGGGAGCTCAGGTATCCAGATTACCCAGGGCCTCTGACCGACCAGGAGATTGCATACAGGTCACAGCTCACTGAGAGAGAGAGACTTCATCTGTGTACAGACCTTGTGGAATACAAAGGTTGTGATGGGAACAGTGAGATTGTTGCTTTCAAATACACAATCTATCAACAACGGGTCGAATACATATGGAGGGAGCTACACACTCTCAAAGCGCTCCGTGACCACGAATCATTTGTCACATTCCGTCGCGTGGTTCTTGACGATGTATCTAAAAAGATACTTGGTTTTACCTTGCAGTATATCCCAGGCGGTACCCTTGAAGACTACCGGGAAAACCACCGTGAAGGCCCCTGTGATCGCCCTTTCTACTTCTCTTGGCTTAAACAGCTTACAGATGCAATTGACGATCTAAACCTTGGGTTTGGAGTTATGCATCAAGATATAGCCCCTCGAAACATACTATTCGAGCCTACTACCAAAGGTTTGAAAATTTTTGATTTCGACAGATCATGTTTGATTGGAGCGGAGGATCAAGAAGAGAGGCGCAATGACATTGATGGCCTCATATTCACTGTCTACGAAACTTTTACCAAAGACGATCATTTTAGAGAAGTTCCTTTTGATGAACAAGAAGTACAGAAAGTCGAAGATATGAAAGAATGGGATTTAATTGTTCCCTTAGAAGAAGGAAAATGCATTGCGGCGTATCGGAGCTTCCTGGCAGACTGGGCTGCAGCTCGGAGGACGACTCGGTCCATCAAGCACCATTCAGAAGCAAAATACCCAGCTTCCGTACCTCCGTATCCGGAGCTTGTTCCTTTCATAAAAGCGACGAGATTTGGGCCCTTGAAAATTCTGCGTCGACGACGGGCAGACGTGTTGAAGTGCGGGGAGTATGCGACTTGTTGGGAGAGGCCTTCTATAAAGGGATAATCTTGAGCTTGCAACTTACAATATATTCCCTACCTACCCTTAACTGCTCTTTTTAAGATAAACACGTTCATGCATACGTACAACCCGTAGATTTCTAGCGACAATTAAGCTCAAAAGAGGAACAAGGCTCAAATCATTTTTGAACTGCCATTTGCTCCTTATTTGCCGCTCGCATTCGAATATATTTACGGACATCTGCACGTGTATCAATGTGGGCTGGTGGCCGGACAGGTAACTATGCTGACTAAGCTCGGAAGCTGGACGTCTATAAAGTCAAGCTCACTGTAAACAGTAGGCTTGTATATTCAACAGCTAGTATTTTACCAGACAAATGCAAATAGAGATATCAAATTATTCAGGTCCATTGGCCGCCATCTACAGCCCGTTATGCTTCAACCCCACACTCTCTTCAAAGTCAAATTATCAGAGCTAACAACACACGTCCGAAGTCGCCATGATGATAAACTTTAGACTCGTTCCTTTGATCTGGAGTTTTCGGCAATTCCTCTGCTCATTTCCCTCCCACTGACACTCGACCTGGAGCTCGTCAGACCTACACCAACGCTCTTTTCGCTTCCTCTAGTCAAGGTCTTTGCGAATGTGAAGAATCCTTGTCTCAGGCCCAATTCGTGGCTTGGCCAGCGTCGTCTGAAGCCGGTTGCTGCCACGCCTCCATAGTCCTCGCCCGATGCGAACCAGCCTGTCTTCCGTTTGATCATCTTCCAGGCCTCAACGCCAAGAATGAAGACAAAAACAGATCCAAACGCCAGACCCCATTCCCAGGTGATGCCCTGATGCTTAAAGACTTTCGTGTTAAGGCCGGGGATATATACGGCGGGGAAAACAGAGAGGGCACCGATGACGACGGCCCAGAACAGGAACTGATTCTCCCAGACATCACGGAAGAAGGGGAATGAGGGAACACGGTCATCACTATGGTCGCGGAATGGGTTAAGGTTAAACATGCTGTTTCGGAAATGCTTAAATTCCCAGGCGGAGATAAGGATAAGCCATGTGAGCTCTGCAAAAACTGCTGCACGCGCTCGATATACGGTTGTGCAAGCATCGCTTGATGTGCGATTGCAATCGATACCCAAGGACGCCGCGCCATCACCAACACCATAAATAATAATGACGAAGGTAAGGAGAGTACACGACCCCATGATCAATCCGTATACCATCATATCAGCAATTATCTGCCATGTAAACACACCTTTCTTGGTATCGTGTGGAGGTCTGTGCATCACAGCGGCATCCGCTTTCTCACGACCAAGACCAAAAGCCGGAAAAGACGATGTCAACATATTGATCCACAAAATTTGAAGAGGTGAAAGCGGGAAAATGGAGACATCCGTGTTATCTTTGAATCCAAGGCCAACGATAAGAAGAACCACCTCACCAACATTTGAGGTCAAGAGATGAAGGATAAATTTCTGGATATTTTCAAACATTCGGCGGCCTTCTTCAATGGCGTTCACAATACTCGCAAAGTTATCATCGGTCAGCACGATATCAGAAGCGGATTTGGCAACGTCTGAACCACCCATGCCCATGGCAATGCCGACATCAGCAGCTTGAAGGGATGGTGCATCATTGACTCCATCACCAGTCATGGCGCAGTATCGCTTTCGGCGATGAAGGGCAGCAATCATCCTTGTTTTTGTGTCCGGTGCACATCTAGCTATTACCAATGGAAGAGATGGAAGAGCGTCGATTTCTTCATCAGTCATTCCATCAAACTCAGCAGCGGTTTTGACAAGTGATGCGGCTTCTTCAGCAGAGAGAGTAGCTGTATTTCGGGGAATAATCCCAACTTCTTTTGCGATTGCAGTCGCTGTAGAAGGATGGTCACCTGTAAGCATGTGGACTCGAATGCCAGCCATGGTACATTCTGTTGAAAGTTAGCCTTTGATGATAGCGTAAAGGGATATTTCAAAATTACCTTTCACAGCATCCTTAGTTTCCAACCTGGGCGGATCGTATAAACCAGCAAGGCCAAGAAGCGTTAGGTCTTTTTCAACCTCCTCTCGCGGAAGCTCCATATGATGATCGAACGCCTTTGGTCCTGGCTTTCGTGCGATAGCCAACACTCGCAATCCCTGTTCTGCAAGAAAGCCCATCTGGTCAAGTACTTTTGCCTTTGTGGAGGCATCCATTGGGGCCTGGTGCTCTCCAAGTCCAACAGATGTACAGAGATCCAAAATCCTCTCGACAGCTCCTTTTGTAAAAATAACAGTCTCGGGAGATTCCTGGCATCGATAAATAACGGACATGCGCTTTACACTGCTGTCAAATGGGTATTCAGACAGCTGCTTCCAGCCCTTTTCCTTCTCCAAAACTGGCTTTCCAAAATCAAACCTGTGGGCAAAGACTTGCAATGCAATTTCTGTGGGATCACCCATAGTCTGCCACTGATTAGATTCATTATCAAGACGAAGTTTAGCCAGATTGCACAATGCTGCTGACTCTAGAAATGCCTCTAGCTCTGGAACAACATCAGGTACGCTTCCGGGTTGGTCATCCTCATCTTCATCGTTAGAGGAATTTTTCTCGTTCCGTAGTTCGTCTTGCTTTCGCTTATCCCGCTCCTCCTTTTCAGGAGGTACATCGAATTTTAATCCCGCTGCACTACGAAGTTGGTCCTGTTCGGTTCGCTTGCGCTCACGCTCTTCTTCAGCTTCCTGCTTGGATGCTGGTGCAGGGCCGAGACTAATTATGCCGCGTGTCGGGTTATTGGCGTCGTTGGATTTATGCAGCGTGTACAAACCGACACCCGGAATCCATGCTTTTCGTGTGACCATTTGTCCTTGAGTAAGAGTTCCAGTTTTGTCGGAGCAGATATTTGTCACTCCTCCTAAGGCTTCCAGAGCGCTAAGCTGCCGCACCACAACTCGACGCTTTCGCATTTGTGTCATGCCGACAACCATGGTAATGGTGAGTACAGCAATCAAAGATTCGGGGATGATAGCAATGCCTAGACAGTTAGCTATTATATCAAAGAGGCTGAGATTGTTATCTTGGGATATTTACCTGTGGAGATGGCATAAATTGCAACCTCGTTTGTTACATTGAATTTGTTGACGCCGAATACGATGATGGCAAGTAAGATGGCACATCCGAAGAGCGAGTATGCCAGCTTGCTCAGTTTGATTTGCAACGGAGTACCTTCAGTCAATCCAAGGAATTTTCCAATCCGGTCCCAAACACGCAGAGCGCCGCCTTTTACAGGTTGAAAAGTGCCATACTTCTTGCGGGACATAGAGCGGCCGGGTTTGCGGCGCTTACCCTGCATGGATTGGGCAATCTTGCCAATTTCGGTGTGCATTCCTGTAAAGACCACGATCCCACGTCCTCTGCCTTTGGTGACGGTTGAAGATGAGTAGGCCATATTTAGTCGATCGCCCACCCCAATGGCGAGTTCATCTCCATCAGTGGCAAACTCTTCATCCTTTGCAACTGGAACGGCTTCTCCAGTCAAGATTTTCTCATCACATTCCAGGTTCATCACCTCGAAAAGGCGAAGATCAGCAGGCACCGTGTCCCCAGTTTTCACTTGAACAATATCACCGGGGACAACTTCGCCAGAAGGAACGGTAACTTCATGCCCACTTCTGATCACAGTGGCAGACGGGGAAGATAGAGAACGAAGTGAGTCCATCTTCTTTTCGGCCTGGAATTCTTGATAGAAGCCGATGAGCACGTTTGCGACAATGACGGCCGTGATAACGCCTCCCTCGACATAGTCTTGGACGCCATAGGCGAGAGCCATGGCAAGAACTAGTACCTATCCCCCAGAAATGGTTACTAACTGCCATATCAACGGATCTATGATAGAGTAATAATGCCAGTGATGATTTGCAGTGATATATTCTGAGAGCAAAAGGAACGAGAAACAAAAGAAAAAACATGCATATTCTTATTGGACAGAATTTGTTTTTTCGACAACCACCATCACCTCAGACAAACCTTGGCCTACTACTGTACTACGCGAAAGCACTGGTAGGACCAGTCGCGAAAATAATATGTTTGAGGGTTTGGAACAACATGTGCGGGTACTGAAGAGATGTACAACTTACCAATACCATTGCATTCGATACTTGCTTGCCAAGCAAGGTATACCATTTAACTCCGCCTTCACTGAGCAAACGATTTGGGCCATATTTTTCTTGAAGTTCTTTTATTCTTGCATCGCCCGTCAGACCAGTTTCCAGGTCTGTTTGCAGGAATGGAACGAGATTATCGATAGAGAGCAGAAACGGATGTCGCTCGTACTCCTGAACCGGCGAGCCATTTTTGCCGGAGGAATGCATCACGCAGCTGTTACACTGTTATGAAGCTTCGCAGAATCCTCGAATTATATAAACGACGCTTTCGGAGGGTAGTGGAAGGGGAAAGTACAAATCTGACTGTTCGTCTGCACTTTCTTACCCGTATGACGAGGAGGCGGAAGGGAAGGACGGTCCAAAGAGAGGAAAGGGGTGGTCTAATTTTTGCTGGTCAAAGGGATAGAGGGTTAATAAACCCATTCGCGTGGTGTTGAATACAAAGTGAGGGAGCCGGGTTTCGAAAGGGCGACGAGAGAACTCGCCACGACCTGTGATCGAAGAATCCGAATCGGAGCTTCGCAATACCAATGATCTGTCTCCGCTGTTCCGGGCTGGATAGGCGCCGGTTATTGCTCCGTGAGTTCTCGTGCAGAAAAAAAGAACCGTTAGCGGGAACGCGACTGTTTCTAGGAACTACACCTTGCACAGGCGGAGCGGGAATCCGGGTATATATAGCTTCCGAGCCCAAAGGTTTTTAAGTTCCTGCGACCCAAGGCTGGCCAAGAAGCTTCTTCCATTATTTGGCAAAGCTCATTCCACCCAGCGAGCTGTTGGAGGGTACGGACCACAGCGGGTTCATATGCCAGGCTTGGCCCTAGGAAACCTTGGGCGCCACCAAAGTAAACGAGTTCCCTCCTTAATAAACCTGGCCCAAACCTGTTCTTCCATTGTGTTGGAGGTTTATGCTACCACATGCTTTGACTGAGATATGATCAAGCAGCCCCAGATGACCCCTAACAGGCCCTATCAGGCCACTCGGTCTTCCTGAGACAGCACCCATCCATCGTGCTTTCCACCATCTTGGCCCCCCACCTCCTCCGGGCCACTCAGTCCCTATTGGCTACTTTCCCGCAACGCCCCACCAGATCGATTAGCAAAACTGACCAATCACAGCGCTAATGACGTCACTCAGTGTCTCGCCACGCGGCGGAGCTCTTGGCGTGACCGCCCTTAGTGGCCGCCGAGCGCCAAGCTGCGTGGAGGGCAGCCTTGGCGGCTTCCCGTTGGCGGCGGCCTCGACGCGAGTCAGGCAATCGCGGAGGCTCGAGGGACGCTGTTGCAGCTCGCCTCCGGAGCCGCCTTCACGCCCCGGAGCTGAGCGGACTTTGTGCGGAGCAACCAACTACTGAAGCAGGATGGCACTCACGGCCTCTCCGCGTGAGCTGACGAAGCGAGCAGTCCTCAGCAAAGTAAGGGCTTGACACGCGATATCGGAAACGCTTCCGCCCACGTGCCTTGTTCGTGCATGCACAACATTCGAAACATGGCCAGCCACCGCCGCCGCTCTTATCGTCGGGAAATTTGAAATAACTTTTGAGCGGAAAGCATTGGCAAAAACGGACTGGGCTCGACCTTCTCTGCGGGCGAAAGAGAGAAGCTCAATGCCTGGGCGCTCGGCGGAAAAGGAAAGGATCGACTTACAACTCATGAAAGTGTCTAAGAGACTATATACATTGTTCGAGCTGCCGCCCAATAGTAAAGAAGCAACAGGTTTGTCTCGTCTGGTCTTCACCCCCATTCGTTCCTCCTCCCGGGAACCGGCATCTTGTACGGCAGAGATGTAGCCTAAGGCCCGACTCTTTTGTGTACAGAGACGTTTCTATGTAGGTGTATACGAGAGACTGCAACATGTGCTAGATTAAGTGGCTGCAAATAAGAGAAAATTTTCCCCTGCCGTGGATTTTTCTGCCTGTGGGGGTGACCGTGACCCGGTGCGTCCGCTCCTCTCCGCCCAACCCGATACGCCATCCGCGTTCGGGAGACCTGCCGCACGCCTTGAAGCTTGTTTAAGAGTTTCCAAGGACGGGATTGGATGGTTTCGTTCTGCACTGCGAAATCAGACTACGATCGGAATCGTACCTGGCCGTATTGTATTGGGTAGACTGTTCGAGACTTCGATCTGAGTTCATCGCTTGCTCACAATATTGACATCAAACTCTCCACGACGGAAGTAGCTCACGTGCCCCATTGCAGGCGCCTCCGCTTTACCTCACGTATGCATGCATGATAGGAGTTGTTCATTGGTTAGGATAAATAAGTTTTGCCAAAGGCTGCGCGGTATGCTTGGGTAGCCAACCATTTTATAAAGACCTATCGTTAGCATTGACCCTTTTGCTAGACCGCCTAGGCGTTGAGGAAATGCCAACCCACACCTCCAGCCCCTTTCCCCAAAACCCCACTATCAAGGTATTTCAACTCGTAAAACGCGCCGGATTCTCGAAAAACTGGTAAATTGTATATGATGTTTTTACCATAATGAATTAATTAACCTGTTGGCAGTCGATCTTTTCCCAAATCATTTCTTGCCTTTTCCTTTCTTTTTCTTTCCAGTCTTTGAGGGTTCTGGAACAGTGACGGTGCCTTCAACCACGTCTTCGCCTTGATCTTTTAGCCTTTGAGACCCGCTGATGAAAAACGTGAGGTCTCGATTTTGCTCACTCAAATCTTCATTAGCGGTTTTCAGCTTGTCGACTTCACTAGTCAGATATCCCACGCGCTCCATCAAGCTACTGTTGATGGTTTTTTCTTCGCGGTACTCTTTTTCTAGTTTGCGCGATAGCAACTCAAATTTCTCTGCCCGTCTTTCTGCCCGATCTTTGTCTTTTTCAAGAGCAGGCATTGTCTCTTTTAGAAGTGTCTCATGATCAGATTGCAATGCCTTGAACTGTTTAGCTATATTCTCTGCCGTTTCTTGTGCTGACAAGGCGGCAGCACTGGCTTGGGCCGCTTTATCTGCAGCCCGCTCAACCTTTTCTTCAAAATAAGTACGCTGGCTTTCCAATTGGCTTGTAAGAAGGTGTGTGTATTCCAGGCTCATGTTCTCCCACTTTTCTCGCGGGATGGCATCGTCCCAATCTGGTGGATCTAGAGCACTGTGGTCAGCTGCCGGCAGCTCCAGAAGCTTTCCATCGGACTTGTTTTGAATGATTCGGTGGACATATCCATCCCCAATATAATCCCAGACTCGCTGTGATGATAGGTCCATTACAAACGAATGTTCCGTTTCCTCAAAGTGTGCAAACGCGTGCGCGCCATCATATCGGCCGCATCCAATATTACCGCATACCAAACATATCCAAAGATTCTCCTCAGAATGACATACAGAACACTCCGCCGGATCCTCATCAAAACCGAAGGTGGAAGCACGTTTCCCAAGATCTTCCTGTGTGTAACGACATACAGGACACCCACTTCCTTTCCATTTCTGTAAGCAAGTGCAATGAAAGACGTGCTGGCATATTATAGTGAGGAGCCCGCTAGTTTCATCCATACGTTCCAGACAAACAGGACACGTCGGTAGTTCAATAAGTGAGGGCGTAGGAGGAGCTAACGGCTTAGATGACAACGGAGCTACAGCAGCAGCGCTGGATTGTGCTTGCGAAATAAATGGATCATTATTAGTGTCTGGAAACTTCGTATCTGGTGAGGTTTGTGGTGTCAGAATTTCGACATCCTTCACGAATACCGCATGACATGTTTCAGGCTATAGCAAAACTGGATATCAGCTGTGTTCCATAGTGAATTTTATTTGGTAACGACTGTAGAAAATACAAGGACATTTCAAATAGATTCACCTCTGTGCTATTGAACACCTTCCCAGTCCATTCTTTTTGCCACTCGACGGCCTTTCGACCATTCCGAAACTTCATTAAAACCATATAACGGTTCCGTCTCTCAGTTCGGATCATACGAAAATGGCTGACTTCATTCTGCGTTTCCTGGCCAACCCAGCCTATGAAGTCCGAAGGATACATATATGAAGGGACAGCCAGAATGCACAGAGTAGTACAGTCCTCCAGAGAAAGAGGCAAACCAGGCCCTTTGCCATCCGCTCCTTTTTCTGAGTATCTGGGATTCTTTGAAGCTGATGATTTTGTGTTTCGCGCAACAGAAGAGCCCTTCAGGAAGTATGGATCGTCGTCATCATTTCGAGAAAGACCTGGAGTAGGATCGCCTTCACGAAAGAGATGAATGATGCCCCATACGCTACCTGATGCCTTTTGATCGAGAGAAACATATCTCCCCTTTGTAGCCAGGCCCCCAATGGCACTTGAGCCAATACCTTTTGCTATTTGATTGTTATCAGCACCACCACGAGCTTCCGGAGCATTCAAGTCGCATTCGTTTGGCTTTGGAACCATATCGATGCCGCCAATGGATATATTATCGGCGCGCCTATCGCTGGTAGGGTTCGTTGAGTGTACGGTAGAGTAAGGAGCTGGCAAGCCCTTAGTACTAACGGAAGGGGAATACTGTGAATCTTTTGTAAAGCCAAATTCGCTCGTTGCAGAGCTGTAATTAATGTTTGAAAGAGATGAATGATTTATCAGGTTTGAGTGTCCAAACCTCAGCTGTTTGGAAAACGGCCGTAGCGAATTATATATTGTGTCAGTAGTGGCTGAGCTGGTGCAGCTGCTGTCTGAGGCGTTTTGTAGGACTTCAAGGCAAATCTTGTAGAAGTAGGAGGGCATATCGCCAGGTCATCACATCATCCCGCTCCTTGAAAGCTATCAACCAGCCTAGAGGGTGCGAGAGGAACCTCGAGGTTTGTTGATATTGAGTTTCTTCATTCATTGACGATAGCCCTTACCCGTTAGGGCCCAGACTTCCAGTCATGTGATATGGGTCAGACCAATCGGAATTTCGGATAAATATTGTTCCGTCAATCAGCTGACTAGCTAATTAACCAAAAGTAGACTAGTCAGTTCCTTTTGGTTTGATTCCATTGCTTTCAACCTTCACAATGATCAAATTAAAGTACGAAGTACAGGGTAGTTACCTACAAGTAATATTTCCCTTACTTGCTATTCAACTAATTTCAAGAGTTTTTGTCATCTTCGTCATACGATCTATACAGTCTACGGGTCTTCCAACATTATTGTTGATCTTACAACTCAGAAAAGTTATAGTTCTGGCATAGGAAATAAAAATGACTGCACAAAGCAAGACAACAAGGTGCTGATCATAGACGTAATTATTTGATGGTACTGGGTGTTAGGCAGATATGTATCTTGATTTGATAAATAAGGATGGGTATTATCGACCGTAACCTGAGTTAGGTAGTATTGTCATAAGAGAAAGTCATCACAGCCACATGAATGCAGAATTATACACCGTAAAAGCTGTATTCACAAACGCCGTACCAACCAATGCACCACATAAAAAGTGAGGAGCCAATCATTCGACACCATATATACAGATGCCTAGTTTCCTCCACGCAATCTCAAAACCAAGTGCAGAGTGCTCTCTTTCTGGATATTGTAGTCTGAAAGCGTACGGCCATCTTCAAGTTGCTTGCCGGCAAAGATGAGGCGCTGTTGGTCGGGTGGAATACCTTCCTTATCCTGAATTTTTGTCTTGACATTGTCAATCGTGTCCGAAGATTCAACTTCTAATGTGATGGTCTTGCCGGTAAGTGTTTTGACAAAAATCTGCATACCACCGCGCAACCGCAAAACAAGGTGGAGGGTAGACTCTTTTTGGATGTTGTAATCAGACAGTGTGCGGCCGTCCTCGAGTTGTTTACCGGCGAAGATTAGGCGTTGCTGGTCTGGTGGGATACCTTCTTTATCTTGAATCTTTGTTTTGACGTTGTCGATCGTATCAGAAGACTCAACTTCTAATGTGATTGTTTTTCCGGTTAAGGTTTTTACGAAAATTTGCATACCACCGCGAAGACGAAGGACAAGGTGGAGAGTGGACTCCTTCTGAATGTTGTAATCCGAGAGGGTGCGACCATCCTCGAGTTGTTTACCAGCGAAGATCAATCGTTGCTGGTCGGGGGGGATGCCTTCTTTGTCCTGGATCTTGGTTTTCACATTGTCGATGGTATCAGAAGACTCGACCTCAAGGGTAATAGTCTTGCCAGTAAGAGTCTTGACAACTGAGAGCCAAACGTGTTAGCACACTGTGGTGATATTCCCATCAAGGCGACAAACTTACAGATTTGCATACCGCCACGGAGGCGGAGGACCAAGTGGAGGGTACTCTCCTTCTGGATGTTGTAGTCGGAGAGGGTGCGGCCATCTTCAAGCTGTTTACCAGCGAAAATCAAGCGTTGTTGGTCTGGAGGGATGCCCTCCTTGTCTTGGATCTTAGTCTTAACATTATCAATGGTATCGCTGGACTCGACCTCAAGGGTGATGGTCTTGCCAGTCAGGGTCTTGACGAAGATCTGCATAATGGAGTTCAGGCACCAGTGTATAGGGCGAGGGAGGGCAGGAAGGTGTTCAAAGGGATCAGGCCGTGCACAGAATGTCTAAGAAGCAAGGGTGGTGTGAGAAATGGTGTGAGGATGCAGGAAGAAAGAGCGGCGGCGGGTTTAAGTAGGCTGGCGGCAAAGAGGATCACGGAGGTGAGGGGAGGCGAAGCAGCGGGGGTTCCGCCTGCGGTATCGGGCAGTATCGCCGAATGGGGCTTTTCTCGCGTTCGCCAATCACGGCGGCAGCTGCCCCTGTTAGTGTGCCAGATAGGGTTAGAGGTGGAACCCGCGAGAACCTTCTAGGCACACATGACAAAACAAGACACGCCCCAAGCCTGCTGAGGGTAATAAACCGGTCTCGGAGCTGAGTCACCTGCAGTTGCGTCATTCAAGTGACATCGCGCGATTGCCATGTTATATCAACATGGTTGAACACTGAAGATTCAGCACTCAACGCTTCATTCTGCATCAGAGCATGTGTTTTGGCGTGCGAACAAAAATGTTTACTTTCGTCCTGCCAGCTCCCGGTCATGGATCGCGCGTTAGCCTAGACTGCAGGCGGGACTAAGAGTGCCAACAGGGTGACTCCCATTCAAATCGCTTGCTTGTTCGACATCTCGACGATTTGCAAAAAGGCTATTCCCACAAGGTGTTTTGGAGGAGCTCAAGGTCAAACGCACCTAGCCGCTGGTGGCTAGGGCCGGATCGTCTGCTGCATGCCTAGAGAGTGTTGTTATTGAATATTCGGAGGACCATTACGTTCCCATGGTGTGGGAGATTGGATCTCAAACTAGTAGTTACTAACAACTTGTTTACAAAAATGTCTCTCCAAATCGCCAAAGGAAAATCGCCCTCTTGACCCGTACCTTTATCCCTCGCGCGCCCTCCAGACCAAATTAATACAAAGAAAAAAAGAAAAAGGAACACAAATCGGTGCTGTTTGGGCGACTGGCGTGGAAAATGAGAGTCGATCGTACACAACACCAGTATCGGCAAGCAAAACAGGAAAACAGTATTCCTAAATTACTTGTGAAATGTACAGTACATATGTATAAAACTCTGGGTTCAAAGTTTTTTTCGCCCCCAATATTGTATTGCCAGAATATCTGTGGGACAACCAAAGAATAGACCGGATCAATACATACATCACCTAGGATGCAATGCAAAGTGCAGACGGGCAGAAAAATAACACAAAAGAGTCAGGTCAAAATGACGATTTTTTTAAGAGTTAGTTCTGTGAAAACCAACTCATGAAAGATCCAAAAATGGCATAAAACCAAAAAAAAAAAAAAAAAAAAAAAAGACAATAGCACGAATGATAAAAAAACATTAGAAGAAGATGGGTGCGCCTGTCACAATCGGTGCTGTGTTCTGAATTTGAGCGCCCCGAAGGGTCGTTGATTTGTCTGATAATTGGGGCGGCTTTTCTGTGCATGTGTTGTATGTCTCGATGGCAAAATACTAAGCGTCGCGTAGTCGTTAAATCGTGGTCATCATCTTCGTTCCATTGTCGCATGAAAAACAAAGCGAAACGTCAAAACCAACGGCAGTGCACAAACAGAGGAAAAGAAAAAAAAAATCAAAATAGGTATAATATGGCGGAAAAATATCGCTGTACTCAAAAAAAGGAAACCTAAAAAAAATAAAGGAAATATAAATGAGTGACGGAAAGCTATACGGATCAAAAACGCAGACAGACGCTTGTCGTTTCCTCGTTTCATTTCGTTTGCAAATAGGAGCGTACTCTTGTGTCATAGATAGTCATGGGTCGTAGCTCATCGGTCTAAGGTGAGACGAAATGCTTGCTTGGAATCAAGAGGCCGTTAATAGCATATATCCGGGGTAGTTATCGTATCACGATGCATGGACAACCTCTCGGGTTGCCTGGTTTGCGCGTAAAACGAGCCGGGACAGGAATTTATTGGATAAGCAATCAAAGTCGCTGCGGTCAAAGTTGGAATTGGCACGGGTGCGGAGGTAGGATTCTGGTGATTTACGTTAGCAATCTGCAGGTCGACATAGAGGCAGCGAGAATAGAAGCTTACCATGTTGGCGGACATGCTCCCGAATTTCAGTCATGGTGTTACAGACATCAGGATTGGAGTTCAGGAGGTGGTGGTGTTCTTGGGAGTTCCAGTCCGTGAATGCAGGAAGCTTCTGGGAGATTGCTTGGAAGAGGCCGATAATGACACCAACAGGTGTTGTCTCCATGTCGGAGCAAAACTTCTTGACGGCAGCAGCATCCTAGAACGGCATTGCTCAGTATTGACGCGTCAGACAAGCATGGGACAAAAGACTACTTACAGGTACACGATAATGGCAATCAAACTGCATCTCTTCCCACACAGCGAGTAGTATCGAAGCCAGAATAAAGATTGTTGGCCAGTTCTTGAGCTTCTCTCCGCTGTAGACGCTAGAGTACAGAGCTGATAGCTCTTCCAAGACGTCCTTCTGCAAGTCGCGCCACATGTTGGCCAACGCACATTTAATCTGGAAGTTAATCATGACCGGAGCCATGATTTTGCCGTTGTATATCGACGTCTTGTCTTCGATCTTCCCAACAAAATGCTCCAAATCGCCAAGCCCCTCAACCATAGTGACGTGTAGTGTGAGATTGTATGCCAGTATGAGCTTGAGCGCCTTGCGGATGACTGGCATCTTGGTGCGGAAATAGAAGCGGAATGCAGTCTTGAGCATCTGGGTGAGGAAGGGCGTGCCACCGAAATAATCATCGACGAACTTCTCAAAGCTGCCATTTCCATCAATGTGTCTGTCGAGATAGTCCGAGAGCATAGCAGTAGATATGCCTTCCATTCCTGCCGAAAGTTTCGCCGTCTTCAACTCGTATGTGTTGGGGCTTCGCTTCAGCGACTCGACCCAGTCAATGTTGAAGCACTCTTCATCGCGCACGTACACCTCGCGAGCCTTGACAGGAAGAACTTCTCCATAGCCGTGGGTGATAAACAGAGTCCGCTCGACATCAGAAAACCCCGTAATGTTCCCAACAGAAAAGCCAAGTGTGATGTGACGTTCGTAGTCAGCTTTCCAGTCCTTCATAAAGTAGCCAATCTCCTTGATATCAATACGGGTGCACGGGACCTGCCAAAGTCTTGCATGGGAAGGTTTGCATCCCGCACATGGCTCTCCTTTATCGCACTAAACAGTAATGTTAGTTTCTGATGATGTAATTTTCGCCGAGCCTCCAAAAGCTTACCGTCTTCTTCAAGAACTTGCAACGAAGGCACGCTCGCAGTTTCCTAATCTCACTCGCCTGTTTTCTCTGATCTGGCTTCAGAGGCCCCTTCCGCTTGCCAACACGCTTCTCCTTTTCGGGCTTGTTTGGGTCTGACTGCTTTCGGACTTTGGTGTCCGTGTTCTTGGCCGCAATGGGGCTTCTGCGTGACGGTTTCCTGGATGGCGGAGAGCCTGCAGCCTGTTTTGGCGATCTCGACGTGGTCGTTGACTTCTTAGCAAGCACTGGAATTGGTCGAGATACTGCAAGAGGGCTGACGGCGGCCGTTGGCGGCGACGACGAACCGTGCGAAACGATATCTGTGGACGGTCTTCTGGGAAAGGCATGATACTCCGATTCAAGGTTGGATTCCGAGCTGGGCGAGTTGATGGCATTCGGTAAATCCACAAAGCTGCCTAGTGAACCTCTTGGATTGTGGTCCAAGTCAGAGTACGACGACTCCGATAGGCTTCGATGGTGCAACGTCTGATTAGGGTTGACAAAGACACTGCGGTCCTGGTATGAATCGAGAGACTGCTGGCCATCTATCAAGGTCCAGCTGTGGTCGCTAGCCGTGCTAGGCAACGATCTCACTTCCAGATACGTCTCTGTGGGCGAGCTGGTGTCAGGAAGATGCTGTGATTGAAACATATCTGCCAGGCCATCGATAGGCGCGAGAGACGCAATGTCCGGTTGGAAGTCATGCCACGTATAGGGCACAACGTCAACAGCGCTCGCCAGCGGCATGTAGGCCCCGCCTAGCAGGCCCGAGTCGAGATGCTCTGTGACTGGCATCAGGTCCATGGGCGTGGGTTGCAACGAGACATGATAGCCCGTTGTAAACGGGGTCTCCAGGGACGCAGGCTGCGTTGCAGCATATTGCAAGTGCGGTTGAAGATGCTGGATGCCCCAGTCCGAGATCAGGGCGTGGTCAGGGGCGACGGCGCCGAAGGCATGGCAGCTGGCGTGCAACGGCGAGGCGGCGGGTCTCCTACCGTCGGCGCGATGGTGCTGCGATGAGGTCTGGTCGATGCCCACATGCGGCCATGTCGGAGCTGAGATGAATCTCCGGGGGTCGTAGTCGAGGCCAATCATCCCGTCAGCGGACATTTTAACCTCAGTCATGCCTCAGCAGCGGACAGCATTGGCGAGCGGAACACAATCACGAGAAACAACTGGAGCAAACAGCAGCGATGGTCGAAGGGGGCGGCGGCGGGCGGTTCGTGAGCAGCTGAAGGGCGACGGGCAAGGCCAGCGACGACGGCGAATGGATCGAGCGGACGGCGGGCAGCTAGCTGTTGGGAAAACGAAGGGGCCCGACCAGCGAAGAAGCAAAGACGAGAGGAAGAGAGAGAGGAGGATGAGACGGGCTGGGAGGGGGGACGTGTGCGTTACTTGAGCGTGGGGAGGCGGATTGGCGGTGAGCCGGCGCGGGCTCTGGTTCGCCGGCGTCGGTGGGGGCGGCTAGGGGGGCGCTGGGCGCTGGAGCCACGCCTAACGGAGCCCCCGGCACACCCGAGGCTTAGGCGTGCGCCGGCGTCAATGCGCGCGCGCGACGCTGGAGACCAGCCGCCGTGCTCTCCCGCTGCTGCGGCGAGCTTGTCCTGCGCTTGCGCTGTGCCGGGCGCGCGAGCTAGCTAGTCTAACTGGCCGGCGAGCGAGCACTCGCCGCACCGGCTCCTCCCAACCGCCGCTCCCCCCCTCTTCTCCCAGCGCCCGACGGCGGTCCCGCGCCCGTCCTGCCGTCTGGCTGTGCGCCCGCTCGGAAAGCGAAAAAAAGCCTTTGGAGCAAGGCTGGCCAACTGCCACGCCGGGCCGCTCATTGGCTGCGTGCGCGCTGCCAGCACACGCACATGCGCCAACGGCCAACCGCCCGCTGCCCCTTGGCGCGCGCGGGCGCGCTGATCGTCGTTGCCCGCCAGTGCCGCGGTTGAGCCACGCACCCGCGCGCCAACCACCACGCCCACCGTCACCTGATGGGGCAACAGGCCTCATCCCGAATCGCGCGCAGCCCAAATACCCGCTCCTGCCAGCGAGCGTATCGTCGATACCGCCGCCCGTCTCTCGTCCGAACCAGCACTGCTGGCCCGTCTGCGTCGTCGCCTGTCGATGGTTCCCCTCCGCCTGCACGCTCACGAGCAGGCTGGTCCGCTACACTGGTGCGTCCCGACGCGGGAGATGATGATCTGCGGCAGTCTCCTGTGGTGCCCAACCGAGCTGAGGTCTGGGGAAGCCCGGCAGCCACGTCAAAGAATGCCGGGGCAGAGAGAAAGCGAGAGAGAAGGGAAGAGATCCGTACTAGCCCATACGGCCCTAAATTACTGCTAGGCCGCTCGCGGAATGGGTTGGGATCCAACGCGAGCTTCGTCCAGGTCAAGCGAAAATCCTCGATCTTGTCGCTAAAAATTCAAAATTCTCCGATCCCAAGTCTTTTCCATGGCCTGCCAGAACTCTCGCCCGACCCAGGATATGCTGGTCATCTCCCGTGGGGTTTAAATTGCCTGCATGATTATTGAGATCAGGCGGTCTGCTCTGGGCGGGAGAACAGCCAGCAACGCCGTCCCGACGGCGGTTCTGGCGACGGATGCATGCGCTTTCATACATCCTGCATCGACCATTTCATTATTCTGCCGTCGACTGAGGGCTCTGTTCTGCACGAACGCACGGCATCAAAGACAGAGTTGCCTGCTTGCATCTCCGACAGGGGACGCCCCCTTCCCCCCGATCCCCGGCTTCAGAGACACCCATTCGCACTCCCTGTTTGTTTCGGATCCAGAAAACTTAACTAGTGGAAGCTCTCCTCACGGATAATTTCGGTGGCTGGGTGGTGTTTCTGCTGCGTCCTGCTGCCCCGCCATCTCGATATCATCCGATTCGACGATCGGAACACTGCAGCTCCCCCTCCTCGCCCGCTCGATCTGCTCTTTTCCAGCAGGACGTATCCATTTTTGGCGATGCCGCTTCCTGCAGGCTATGCCTATTCGGGCCCGGCTGCTGCCCCAGAGTGGTGCCCGCCATTACGCAATGGGCACTGCCTGGCTCGCCCAACTCCCGCTTGATTCGCGGCCCACGCCCGCCCGCCCTCACGACTCGATACAACCCCTCCAAGCCTTTGCCGTCCGAACGATATGACTGATGCTAGGTATGCACGCGCGCCATGTTGGGTTGGCCGCGTGCGGCGCTAACACCCATGCGCTGCGAGAGACCTTGGCCAGCGCTGTGCCATCGTGGACCCTGGAGCAGGCTGGGAAAAAAAGGCGAAAAGATGGACCTCGACCCCTCCTGGCAGCCTTTGCCGAAATCTTCGGGCGAACACTGTGTGCTGCCTCGCGCCTTGGCGAATACAACTAGCCTAGAACTCGCTGCCTCCTTCTGTTCTCCGTCGGAGCAAGATATTGACCGCCTCTCTAGGCTTACGCGAAAAACTACGCACTATCGCACAATGCTGTGGCGAGGCTCTATGGTCTCATCTCGTCACTACCAGGCCCATGATGATGCCTCCTGTGGAGCAGTCCAAATGCACATTCGGAGTACCTCCAGTACATACGAGAAAAGTGATGCGCCCTTGTCCGTTGGGAGCCTTGACCGGTTGTGTCCAGGCTTTAAACCACCGAATTTCGCACGTTTCCCGGCGTTTCTGGCTAATTGCACCTCCGTATTACCAACCCCAGACACTGACTGCCAATCAGAGGTGGCGCCATGCAAGTCGTATGTTGGTGCTGGAATGCTGACTGTTCCTCCTCCCGCCCTGGTTCCCATCAGAGCTCTCCCATCGCTTACTATTTTGGGAATCCTGGGCGCGCAGTGACCATAACTTCCGCCCTAGCCCTCCCTTTAACTAATGTATGCATTCCTCTTTACACATGAGTCTTGTCGATGGGCAAGATAATTCTCTGCTGCTAAGCGCTTGTTTTTCGACAAGTCAACTCTACCCAAGGTCACTATTGATTTCCTTGCGAAACCCAAGACCTATTAGGTGCTATTGATTGGCAGTATTTGTCATGCTTGTCAATCGCAAAGTACCCGCTATGGCACATACATACATCTATTTGACTTGGCCTGGCTACCATGCAATCACACGGTCCGCATCTTGCCGGCTATCAATGAAATTTGTTGAGACATGCCTTACGACGTGGGGCACCTCTGGTCATGAATACTATTCCCAGGATCAGGCGGGGTTGTCCGGTTGTTCACTATTGGGTTCTTTGCTCGTCGTTTCTCCCCGTCCCCCTAACCCACAGTCAAGAACCAGCAGTCCATGCGTTATTTCATGCTGATACTGATGCTTAGCTGGCTTGCCGCTCGGGGAACGGGGAATGGTTTACCTTGTTTTCCCCCCTTTCTCCATTGAAAACTGTGCATTGATATGTGATACGAAACAAGTTTTATCAAGGCCGTCCAGAACAAAATCGACCCTCAACACGGACCTCAATGTCACCATGCGTAACGGAGTGCCCTGTGCTCATTGCTACCACAATAGCCGAAGCGAGATCAAGTGGACGAAAAGCCTGATCTTGCCTTTTCTTGCAGAAGGAAGAATTCGGGCCGACAAAAATCTGACAATATGGCATTCGTTTTGACATCATCGGGCGCGCTATGCTCGATTGCAGTCCCGGTATATATCAGATGACGTTACTGTTAATTGATTTCGTGGAAGGTATGTCCCATCACTCAGAGTTACCACCAGACGGTTGTGTAGCCCCCCAAAAGCCTTTGAAGGGCAATAACGGGACTGATAACGTCCAACACCGTATGCTCACCTACCTTTTCTTTTTTATATACTTTTATCGGAATTTCGGCATTCATGGCGGGACTGTCGAAAAATAATCATTTGGGCGATAACTATTGCTCTCGACGACCACAAGTACTCCGTAGTCCACGATCAAGTGTAGACAAATAGTGTACTCTGTAGCCCAGATTTATTCGGGAGCCCTGCCTGCTAGTGAAGAGAGGATGGCCAGCATGCGCTAGCATCTCTTTCTTGTTAGAGTCTTGCATCAGATGGAGTTAAAACACATTGGTAGTAGTGTTTGGTAGATATCTGAGACAGCGATATACTATCAAATACAATACTTCCGACTGCCCAGCGATTCCCATTTCTTTCGGGTGTTTTTATATTTTCTTTCTAAGCGGAGAGAAGAAATGAGCACTGTAGATATGTGCCCTTCGCACTGGTCATGGTTCTATTCAAGCGGCATGGTCTTCTACCGGATGAGAAAGTGCCAGAGATGAGACCGAGTCCATTCGATTCTATGAACGGAAGTGAAGGCACTTGAAGGCCCTCATCAAGACATAACATTTGTCAACTTGCTGGTTTCGGATGCTATTTGGCCTGGTAAGCAAAAAGAACCATGGTTCTCGCAAACACAACACGATTGTGCAGTGTTCCAAACCCGACAACAATAGGCAAACTAGTTAACTATCCTTGCGACAAAGAAAACGCGCAGAACAATAGGTGCTAGTTCTCATATTCATATCACGGAGTATATGAACCTATCTCTTCCATGTATGGCGGCGTAAGGCCCGCCAGGCCGCTCCGTCGACGGGTTCGATTTCCTTCCTTCAAGCAATCCACGCCAAAACCATCGGGAGGCACGGCCAAAGCGCGCCCACCACGACCCCGCCCAGACGCACACCCATCGAAGAAGAAAATGGCCACGACAGATGAATACGCTCCGCCGCAGGCGGTCCCGGATCTCTTTACTCGGCTTCCCGCGATCCGTGATACCTTGGAGACCAAGACTTCTCAGGTCCAGGAAGAAACCGTTCAGACGTGTTTGCCGTTTCTGCAGGGCGTGTCTGATACGCTCTACGGCCCGTTCAATGAGCATGGCATACCCAGTCTGTACAGAGAAACCCACGTCGCTTATCTTTATGATGCTCTGGAAGACTATCCAAGCGGGTTTGCCGCTCTTGATGCGAGTCGTCCATGGATGATCTACTGGGCGCTTATTGGGCTATATCTTTTGGGAGAAGATGTGACCCAACTTCGAAGGCGGTAAGTTGATATGTTGTCGGTCTACATTTCTATTTGGCCAGTACTGCTATCAGTGCTGCGCTGGAGTGATATGAATCCTTTGTCTTCTATCTTGAGATGTTCGATGCTACTGTTGTCTGAGCCCTGTCTAACTCGCCTCTCTACCAGAGTCATATCGACGATTTTTCCCATGCAAAATCGCACTGGAGGCTTTGGCGGGGGACACGGCCAAATGTCGCATTGTGCATCGTCATACGCCGTTATCCTGAGCCTTGCTATGGTAGGAGGACAAGAAGCGCTGGAGCTAGTTGACCGGGTAGCAATGTAAGTTAGGATCTCTCGCGTGACCTCGTGTTTGGTTTTGAGCTAATATCTTTGAAAGCTGGAAGTGGTTAGGGCAATTGAAGCAGGCGGATGGTGGATTTCAAGTCTGTCTTGGAGGCGAAGAAGACGTTCGGTAAGTTTTACCTCTCGCATGGCGAGAGGTTTCTTTAGGCTAATCGGCAAGTAGAGGCGCATATTGTGCATTGGTGATGCTGGCGCTACTCGGACTTCCGGTTGAACTGCCCCCGGATGCACCAGCACGGGAATTTGGGCATGACACGTTTCTGAGCGGGTTGCCAGAATACCTTTCTACATGTGGGAGTCCATTTCAACGGCCCGAAAGTCTAAACTGATGGTATCTCAGGTCAAACGTATGAAGGCGGTATATCTGGAAGCCCCAAATCGGAAGCACATGGCAGCTACACCTTTTGCGCACTCGGGGCGTTGTGCCTCATGGGTAGCCCATCTCAAATGATTAATAAGTTAATATGTACCGTGTTGTTATATTGGGACTTTAGCTAATCATGGCTAGGTATCTGGATGTCCCTCAGCTGGTATCATGGCTGTCAGCAAGGCAACATGCCCCTGAAGGCGGATTTTCGGGGCGTACGAACAAATTGGTAGATGGATGTTACAGCTTTTGGCTGGGAGGTTCCTGGCCAATGGTACAAGCTGCCTTGAACGGCACGCAGGCAAGCTCGAACGATCCTCAACCCCGTTTTGGGAGCCTTTACAGCCGTGAGGGTTTGACAAGATATATTTTGGGCTGTTGTCAATCTCCGCATGGAGGGCTGCGTGATAAACCTGGAAAGTAAGCGAAACCATGAGAAGCAATCGAAATCCCCCTCACTGTTTACTTTATCACTAAGGAACTAACTTGCATCCAAATTCTAGACCAGCCGACTCTTATCATACGTGTTACACTCTCGCTGGCTTAAGTAGCACTCAAAACTACCATTTTGACACTGCCGCAGGGCCCACCGAGCGCGACCCATTCTCCTCCGCATTCTCATGGTCTCATGCCCCGCTTACGTCGAAGACGGATATCGAACCTGACGGGGTGGTGTTCCATGAAAGGGACCGGCTCGCTGTCCTGCACCCCCTCTTTGCTATCCCTCACTCTGCGGCAGAAGGCATGAGATCCTGGTACGATGCACGTCCAAGCCCAGAATTCAATATACATCCTTGAAGTGGCTCCGGGGCAATGGTCGCTGCGACGGAGACGTGGTTGGCTATACCGTTCTGGTTTAATGCGGCAAAGAACCCATGTCACGCTTCGTTGTTCTCAGACATTATTAAAGAAGAGCCGCATGTCTTACCCATATTTTCCTAGCGGCGATGGAAAATGACATCTTTTCTGCTTCACCAATGAGAGTGAAAGAGAGGCGTTCTTGGAACATTCGAGATTATGCGTCGAGGTGTGGCCCGCCACGGCGATTGTCGCAACCAGGGCTTATGATAAACAAGAACGTTCTCGTCACACACAAGATGAGCCGTTTTAACATCCCATGCATTGTGAGGCATTTGACTACCGGAAATCCAACGTCTGGTTTTTTATTTGAGCGCTTCTCTTCGGATCCCGCCTAGGGATTGCAGGAGAGGAGACGCATCTGGCGTAGTTCAACTCGTTTCTGGGAGCATGTTGCATATTTTCCCCACTGCCAACTCATCACTGCGTCTGATGCCTGTCACAGCGCATACATAATGCCAACGCTTTTTCTTGCCTTGTTCGCCTTTCCGTTTGCGCATCTGGACTCGAACACACCGTGGCGCAACGTGTGGGCTTCTCATGCATCTTTGCCAACTCTCGCCCCAAACACGCAGTCCCGTGCGGCGATGCTTTATACATAGTAGTCGTTTATCCAGAGTAGTCATATGTAACCCGACGAGTTGGTTTGTGTGCGGCACATGTTCCGGGATTACGATTCAGCCAGCTCGTATCCAGGACTCCTAGGCGGCACAGCCAGAGAATGGTAATTTGAAGTCGAACAGCCGTCTTGGCTAGCTAGTTAGTTACGGCGCTCGTCTCTACCAGAGCCAAGTTCATAATCCGGAATGCCTTCCCCGAAAATTGCGATGGTCAGCCTTACAACACAAGACGGCGTTGATGCAAGGCATCACTCGTTCCTGAAGGGCTTTTCTCCGTTCACTCTGCTGTCTCTGTGTGAGTTTGAAGGCGGCCATCACCCGCAGCATTGGCTGTATGGGTATCCCGGTCTCAACCGGAGTAACTGGAAGAGCCAGAGAAGGCTGCAAACCAGTCTTATCGCCGTTTCGCCCGCTGCGAGGCCTGCTTGGCACATACCGGATAGGTCATCGCGAGGGTCTCAGCTATCATCTGTGCAGGCATGTTGCATCCCTGCGCGATGCCGTCTTGGACTAAGAATGATGGACAGATTCCCATGCCACCCTACACCCCGTCCCACAAGAACTGAGGGAAACACTCAGCAGTTACGATTTTGCCCTTGGTGAGCAAAGCGCAGGGATCTTTAACTAGCGTACCCGCGGGCTGGCAAGATTTCAAAACAAAAAGGGCCGAGGAAAGCCAGGTGACAGGAATATTCTGCGGTTCATTCCCCCCCGTCTTGACATTTGGCTAGGCTGTGCTTGACAACATGCAGAGCGCCAGTCGCCTGAATGCCCCCCTGTTGTAACCAGGAATCCAGCCAGCATGTTTTTGGGTCTACAAGCTCACGGCTATCGTTTTTAAAGGTGGAGTTACGATATGCATGTAAATATATCCACAGACGGGGCAAATCGCACCCAAAGGCTGCCAACTAGGAACTACGGAGTATTCCATCCATCATCTAGCCCTGAATTAACGGTAGAACGACGAGACGGAGAACACTCTTTCATTTTGTCGAAAGGCGTCCCACCAGCATATTCTCGATATCTCAGTGCTACATATGTAAAGGGGTTGTAACTTTAAACGAGCCTCCAAGACTTGCACATGAAGACCTGGTAGCCTTCCCGGACCCTTTCGCCACGAGACTCAGCCGTCAACAATCCCCGGGTCCGGGCGAGCATTAACCTCATCCCGATGGGATGGAAAGTCAATTTAACTGGAGGTTGTATTGCGACTGCAAAGGTGCATGACCGTGGGTTGGACCCCAGCACGGTAAGCTGGCTGTTTGACTCGACAAAGCGGAGGTGCGAAATCACGGCCGACTCGAGGCGCGCGGGGAACAGGCGGTAATCGCATTGGCGGGCGGGATGCCACTAACGACGTGAGTGTACTGTACAGTAGTGGCCGCCGCCGTGGGCATCGTTGCGTGGGTCGACGACGGCCACAGAACAGCGGTGTTTGGCTGACTGTCTGCGGGGTTTCGCTCGATCACATTTGAAGGGACCGGGAAGGCTTCTAGCGAGCCTGATTGCCGCAGACTCGCTCTCCCTCTGCAAGTGCACACCTTGCTAGAGGTGGGCCGAGAGGAACACTTGTCCAAGCGCTGGTCTTGTCAAGTCTCGATCGACAGCGAATCAACGCTTGATAGGCTGGCAGGGAATTTCAGCGCCGTCACTGGCAGATATGCTGCCAACGCATCAAAAAGCCAAAAAAAGGGGAGCCAGATTCCCACACAACGGAAGACAAAATTCTTCTTCCCGGCCTGTTGGTCTTTCTGCGGAAAAACCATATATGGCATTGGTCGAAAAAAATAAAAAAGCTCGCGCTCGGTGGCCAGGGTTCCTGATATTAGCTATATGATTATTTTGCGGCCCCCACCGTGGCATTGACAGTCTGATGCTGCATTAAAACGCGCTTGCTTCGCTGTCTGCTTGACAATGGCTCGTCTACATATTTCCGACCGAAGGAGTGATGGCACCCAGCTTATAGTCTTGCCCGATTGTCTTTTCCTGATTTATACTGGGCGCTTTCGGTTCAGATAACAATTTCACGGACTGCCTCGCCCCCTTATCTTCGCTTTTGACCGTTTGCCAGTGCTATTGAATGGTTGTGGCGCTGTCGGGCAACGACCGCCGTTAGAAACCTCTGTGGATCTCAGTCTCGCTCCCCGTGATCCAGAATTTGGTGAATTCTAGAGCCGGTTAGAGTCGACAATCGCGTATCACACCCCAAGAGCAGATCCAACCACGTTGTGAGGGCCTCTCGCCATGTATTACATCCTATATCTTGCCAGTATGTTGTCCTGCCCCAGTAGTCCGCTTGTCTGCCGCTCCTCGGCCTGCCTGTGATTTCCCACTATAAAACGCGCCCTCCCTGTTAGAGATCTGGATTCTGCCATGTATGGGGGTGATTGTACCTGCGCACCAACAACACCAAGCCGGTATGTGGGCGCGTTTGCGTTGAGCATCGCCTATTAGTCTGTACAGAGTACATGCATGTTGAGACACCTTGCTCGCCTTGCCACGGCCCTCTGATGTCGCGCAGCAAACCCGTGATTTGCTTTTTCTAAACTCCCTCGTCACAGGCCTCTGCCGTCGCCGCCGCTGGCCGGAGCCGCATTACGAGCCGTACGGCGGTGCCGCAGGATTCACGTGTGTCGTCCGCGTCAACAACCGCGAGTATCAGACCGACACCGTTTGCGAAACCGAGATGCTGGCGCGCGAAAACGCCGCCATGCGCGCCTACCTGATCTGCCGCAACTTCTCCGTGAACGATGGCATGTATCCCGCCGGCCATGACCACGGGGGAATCATCCAGGGCGTGCCTGTCGCCATCGGCACCGGTCGAAGGAGCCGCTACCACAACGACGACATCGAGTCGTCTGTCAGTGATAGGAGCCGGAGCGGAGGCAGCAGTCCACAAAGCTGCGAAGACCGCCAGGGCAACGCTTCCAGCAGAGCCTTGCACTTTGGCTCCCGCGTGCTCTGACTTCCAAGCTTCTTTTCCGGCTATGCTCTACGACAGCCGCTTAATGACCCTGAAGTTCAGCAGATGATGACCACATGTACGACGAAAAATAAGAGGTGTCCGGTTGATGGGACTCCTTATGACGCTTACGGCCTGCGTTTGTTTGTTTTCGAGAGTTCTTTCGCTAGACAGACGGGTCTTACAGCACTGTCTGGGGTAATGAGCCATGATTATGACTGAAATGTTAACGACTGTGATGACGACACGATTTCATAGAATTTGGTATTCTCCTCGCCGAGTTTAATTTGAGAATATAGTGCTGGAATCGCTCTTCTACCCCCAGAATGATCGATGTTCCCTGCTTTGAATGTAGTTAGTTAATTGGATGCAACCCTCTGTATACGGAGGATAACCAGTTACTTCTGCCGCTATGTATCAAACATCGAGAATATGTGCCTTGTTTCGCACTGCTACTCTTCCATGCTGATCTGTGAAAAGAGGAGACACTATGTTTGGCTATTGTAACTACCTAGGATGTGTGGTGAAAATCCCAGCCAAACAGTGCAAACATATTTGATATTCCAAAAATGGACTTTGGGTGGATTGTTCTTGATTCAACCCAGCCTGCACTCCTCTCAATAGAATCATACCCTGAGCCACTCGTTAAATGAAGATGGAATTGCCCTGTTTGGACCGTAAATTTATACCTCTATTCCGATTGGCACCGTTTCAAAGCAAAAAAGAGCCGACGAACCCAAATACCTTGAGTGTGATTTGGTCACATCTTCGGCTCTATTCTCGGTAACTTGGTTGCATGAGCCTTCCTGATAATTCCGAGACCGATCGAATCTAACACTGTACAAGGAGAAGTTTAGACGCCGTAAATGTGTCTGTGCGCGACAGAGAAACACAGGTGCAACGGTCGTTCAGTGCGGAGTTTGGCACGGTGCGACCTTCATAAAAAGCTTCAGAAAGATCATCAATATCTATCCCGAAACAAAATGACAGTTCGATGCCTGGATAGACCGTATCAAACAGCCTATTTATACTAGGCCATAAACAGAGCATAAAAGAGAGCCCATAGAACAAAATGGAAAATCCTGCCAATATCCACGCAAAGACCGAAATAACACCTGTTCCTAGTTTATGTCATGACGCCGTTCGATGTATCCGCTGTATGTCGGAGATTCATCGTGCGCCGTTCCGCACAGGGTCATAGTATCCCGTAGTTCTGGTCGGTGCCTCACATCCTGCCGTGCCACCCTTCCCTCCCTTTGATTGGGGTTGACCTGGCACACATTTCAGTTCTTGAAGCAATTTATTTACAAGGGAGGGGATGTGGTGTATTACCAGAGTTGTTTCCAGGGCTGTTTTCGTCATTTTTCTTTCGATTGCGATTGTTACGAATATCTCTTGAGCGAAAGACGCTGTAAAGCAGCCAGCCAGTTACCCAATTAGGGCCGTATTCGCCATTTGTTGCGCCGCGATCGAACAAAGGTCGAGTCACTGGTCCTGCTCGGTACCAGATCTCCAAGATACCCCATCTTTGTCTATCTGGTCGCATGTGGTGCCAGAAGTATGGCGGCCTCGCTTCCGGGTCGTGCCTCAGATTTTCCAGCAAATTTGAACTATCCGAATTCATCTGATTATAAACAGCGATCGCTTCGTCCTGAGGGCGATTGTCAGTTCCACTGGTCAAAATGGTATTGGACTTCAGCTACTCACTCTCATTGCGCGATATAATGGGTCATGCTGAGGGTTATTAACATCAAGGCCAAGCGCTTGCATGAATTCCTCCTTTGAAACTCGGGCGCCTACGGGCGCGGCCATTCTAGAATAGGGCTTTTAAAGTGAGATGCGGAACAAATTGAAAGATGACTGAAACGAAGTCAAAGTCTGACGCGGATTCCGAATCTCTTCTAAAAACTAACAATGGCAATATAGGTCTAGACTATATGTTTGGAAGATGAAATTTAATATGCGTCAATCCTCGCTTTATAGCTGGACTAAGCGAAAAGAAACTACCTTTATACCGTTATCTTGCAGTTTCTCCGGAAATGATGCTCCCGGATTTTCTCCTTGAAAAAAAGCACTCGAGAAGGGGGTTGTATGCAAGTTCCTGCTTGAATGCCTTACCGCAGCGCACGGAATGTTAATTGTACGGGGTACTTGATGCATAACATGAGCTCTATACGCAGCTATAGCCCGCTTTGTCCTATCAGTTGAACAGCCAAGATGGAAGGCTCGGGTGGAATCTCGCCCCTTGTTGGGTTTTCAATAACAAAACGAGGTCTCAAATTTGAATGCATATTGCGCCACATCGATCAGCAACCACGTCCTCGGATTCTCTGGGTCGCCGGACAGTCAGCCCGCAAGGATAGGCCAAAAGAACAACAACAGATGCACCTAGTTTTACTTCTTCAAGGATTCATTGATCTTAATGGAGCTTCTACTACCCGGAATTTCCGAACGGCTATGGAACCTGGACCATTGAGCCTTTACACTGTTCACATCCAACCTTACACAAGTGTTACAGACATCCACTGCAATGTTATCTTTTTTATATATAGACGCTTGAGTACAATCACCGCCTTCAATAATTTTGGTAAGCTGTTTCTCCAGTTCCGCCCTTTCCCTTCAAATAAAAACTCTCGCTTCCTGTCATCCCAAGAACCCCCCCTTTACCAATCATAACTTGGGGGTATGATGTGGCGTGATATCACCATCTTTCTTAGCCACTCACAATCTACCTTTAATTAGCCGACACTGGGAGAACCCGATGGTCTTTTAAATCTGATTCGTTTCAACGGCTTTCAACACCCGACCGTATTGGACGCCTTTCCGATCAAATGCCGGCGTCACAACTCTCGATACCTGCATATATACTCCGTACTAGTGCATATTACGGGGGGCTAGGACTGGCTGCTCCATGGATGTTCAACAATCCCGGTCACACCTTTTCCCGCCCCTTCAGCCATCCTGCATTAAGGCTAGCGATGTTAGGCTGTTATCCAGGCTATCTATCGGGGTTAATGTTGGGTTGTTTCTCTTTATTGGTCCCTTCCTGCATATACTTTCGTATGGGCCACTTTTTCTCCGTGGAAGACTCGGAATTCCGACGCTCTCCATAATCACTGAGGTTGATCTTGACTGTTACTCTATGTAACGCCAACGTGATGGCGCTGTTAGAAGGTCCTCTCAGTACACTTTGACCGTCAAACTAGCTTCCATCCAGACTGAAAATCCGATGGAATGGTTCAGCCTAATTGGATTCACAACCATCGATGGTCAGGTGGTTATCCTGGGTGTACGTACATACTGTACATGAGTACTCCGTATGTATGCAAATACGTGTATGCATCTCCGTTGGACTTCCCCATTGATTACCGCCTTCATGTCTGCTGATCACTGGGCTGGGATGCACTTGACTAAAGATTCTTCGGAGTCTGTCAATATCTCGTTCCTATTACTCTCATCTGATGTGGAAAAGGACACTGAAAACGCAGTATTACTGTCAAAATAGTTTCAGTGTAACTATTGATAACGAAAGCACCTTCCGGTCTTTCCCACTACTTTGTCAATGCGAATATGGCTCTTCTAACTTTCAGGGCGCGAACCATCATGCAACCGGACAACTCCTTGTTCGATGCCGATCTCAGTCGTCATAGTCTATCTTTCAACCCCGTATACTCCGTAAGTTTCAACCACGGCGACCTAGCAGGGTTCATAATTATCCCTGGATGTTGAGAGAACTCAACACCCTCCCCAACTTCTCGTTACCGTTTTTATACCCTTTTTGATGGCGTGGTACTTTCAAAAATCCAGTCACTATACTTGCCAAACATAACATATTCCGATAGATGCCCGATAAGCACATCTATGACTTGTTACTCCATTCCTGATCACTGTATTGGTTGTTTTGGCTTGCAGAGGGCGCTCCAGTGACTTTCCTTGTTGCAACTTGACATAACTGTAATACAAAATGTTTACAGGCACATGATCATCTGCAATTCGACACTAAGCAAGGTTTTTGACCTGGATGCGATAAAGTATTGATACCTACTGATTATCCTTATAGCTGAACTAGGAGAAAAACCAAAACCTACGTGGCAGTGGTTTGTTGTACTCACTTAACGGACACGTTGGAATTGGACTCCGTATGTTACATGTACATACAATATCAGAAAAAAGTCTCAACATTTCCTCTTTTCTCCTGCTATTCTCAAAGGCCTTTGCTGTCAAGGAACATGCTAGTACAAGGCCAACAGCAGCAGCACATCTCGTGATCACTAGGTTGTGGATATTTTTCAGGATCAGTGTCTGTGATCAATATCTAATGAGATTCTAGTGACATATATCTGTCTGTCTACATTCGTCAGCAGTACATACCTGAATCTCATATGGTTGCCCATAGGAAAATTTAAAAAGGCAAGAAACCTCTGAATGTTCGGGTTCTCAACTGCCATATCTATTTCATATTGACTAGCGGCTATCACATTGCTGAACTGTTGAGTTAGATATGAGAAAGTTATTTTGATTCAAGCTACCCCACCTCTCTCCCACATTTCGGGTATATCTGGGTATTACGTCCCTCAACATTAAAGTCATATCACAGTTTGTCACAAAAAGGGCTGGTACTGGATCATGGTCAATACTTGTCCCAATCCTCTAGCTTTACTTGCATATGCAGTTATGTTTGCATGGAGGCATATTGAACGCAACCTTCCTTGTTGTCACTGGCCATACCGTGTCACATTTGTTATTAAATATCGGCCAAGGTGCCTGGCAATTGCTGGTGCACACTTCACATTGGTTCCAACATTTTTAGAAGCTGCCATCTACCAGCTAGGATACTTTATGCACACGCTTTGTGGTGCTATTAGTTAATTTGAAGTAGCCCAAGAAGACTTTAGGGCGCTCTTAGGAACAAAATACATTTGTTTTTTTTAGCCACTGGGCTTACAAACTGTGTGACTGGGATACTGTGCCACCATCAAGCAAAAATGGAGCCACGCCCAAATATACCACGCATGTTCCTGTGAGTTGACCTAATAGTAAGGTTACTGGACACTGTGGCACATCAGAAATCTGCCGCCTTGAACGGCTGGATTTGCTGCGGATTCCTTTCCGGTTCGTGATATTTGCTGCCATGTTGTGCAACAGTATTTTGCTCTGGATGTAGAGTCTTGCTTCCGGTATAGGATCCGTAGACCGTACGGAATCTATACAAATGCTGATTGGTATAGAGGAGCTACTGAGGTGGTTAAAAGAAGCATAAGCAAGAGAGGCTGGTGGTCTGAGAGTTTAGGATTTTCTAAAGGGCGTGTTAGGAATGGAATGATTGAAAACTTCCTGCCAACAAATAACTACAATCCGTGGATGTTCATCACAACCACAGGGTACCAAAAACCAGTGGTGATACACAAGGAGTATCATCTCCACTGGGGTGCCAATTTTACCACGGATCATGCACGTACAAATGCCCATATACTTTGGAAGAAGGTTGGTTTTCTTACATGCTTCCACTGGACCTGTTGCGCTCCATGTCCTCAATTGGTATACCGAAAAATGGGACTACTTGATGGGCAGGGTTTTGTTCCCTTAGAAGCTTTCATTATTCTTGTCATATATAGTCTTCCTATATTGAAGTACACTCACACAGGATGTGTGGTACCATGTGTGGTATTTTTCGTACGGAGATTATTTAGAATGAATGGGCTTGAGAGAGCTACAAAATAAACACAGCTTTCTTGGGTCTGGAGTGCGAGCAAGCAACATCAATGACCAAATGGAGAGGGCGTTAACGTAGAAGATTGGCACGACGTCTCTGTCGTAACAATAAATTTGGGGTCTATGGGTCTTCTAGACTATTAAACGAAATAGGATATCTAATTACCAGAGCCGTTCCTCTTGAATTTTGACCCATGTTTTGACTGGCTTCCATAATTTCGTCGAGTAGGTTGTTTTTTATCACGACTCATGCTGGCACCTAGTGTGATGTCTACCCTTGGGGGTGTGGGAAAGCCAAACCCCTTTGCAACTTTGACAAGATCGAGTTTGTTGACGTCGAAGACAGAACGGAGAGAGTGTGACGCATAGGCTTGCAGGTAAGATCTATAGCCATCTTTGGCAGACTGTGAGGAAAATAAGTAAAGAATCCACACGGCTGAAAGAAAGGCGACCACATAGAACTTACCTTGTTTAAATAATAATTCTGGCCGATCAACTTTTCTAGTTGAGATTGCACATTAACTATCTTTTTTGCTGGGAATTCGAATTCTACAACCGGTACTCGAGCATCCCGGAGGTGTTTCAAGAAACCAACCTCTGAAGGTTGAAGAAACATTAAACTGCGCCCTTTACCATCTGCACCACGAGCAGTTCGACCGACACGATGGATGTAGTCTCTTGGATCATCTGGTGGATCAAACTGGATGATCCAGTCCACAGCGGGGATCTAACGAAATGAATTAGTAACCGATAATCCCTCTTGAGTGGAAATGGGTAAGCAGCATACATCTAAACCTCTTGCAGCAACATCTGTGCAAATTAGAGTGCCCTGCTTTGCGTTGCAGAATTCAAAAAACGTATTTGTTCGCTTTTGTTGTTTCTGTTTACCGTGGAGATCGAGGACGGGAAGATCAATATAGTTCAAAAGTTCGGCATGGTATTTAACACAGTTGCAGCTCGAGAAGAAAACAATTATCTTCTTTTTAAGATTTCTTTTCAAAAACGAAAATAAGAGGAGAAAGCGTTTGTCTGAGTCGCACACGACGTAGCCCTGTTCGAGGCCTTCGACGGTGCTATGCTCTTTGCGGTGATCAACGTTTATGTATAAGGGACCAGGGCGTAAAGAGATGCGCGCAAGATCCTCAACCTTGGTCGTTTGCGTAGCGGAGAAGAGCATTGTCTGGCGATCTTCTGAGGGTAGTATTTTGACAATCTGTTTCATTTCATCCTCGAACCCAACTTCTAAAATTCGATCCGCCTCATCGATCACGAGAGCTTTAAGATTCTTGAATACGAAACCGTCTGTATTCTGAAGATGGTCAAGCAGGCGTCCGGGTGTTGCAATAAGCAAATTTACTCCCTTGGTCAGCTTCTCCGCTTCTGCTCTTCGATTGGCGCCACCAATCACAATGCCGTAGGTCTGCGAATGGTGTGCCATGAGTTCCCGAGCAACACCAAAAATCTGAAGCGCGAGTTCGCGGGTAGGAGACACCACGATGACACCAGTTCCTAGGAAAGCACAATAGTGAGTAAGGGTCGTTTTCCGAGAGGAAAATCTATAATCTAACCGTTTCTAGGTTTAAAACGTAAAGCACTTAGCATTTCGACAGCAGGTATTAAAAACGATAAGGTCTTTCCTGAGCCCGTTTTTGCGGCCCCGAGAACGTCTCTACCAACCATCAGTGGTGGTATTCCCCTTCGTTGGATTTCGGTCATAGTCTCAAAGCCCATTTCTTGTATTGCCTTCAACGTCTTCTCCGAAAGATTAAGCTCAGAAAACTTCAGGGGCTCATTTTCTGTCTGGGGCAAGGAGACCGCATTTAGGGAGGGTAATTCGGGTGCTTCTGATTCCACATTTTTGTCTCCATTCTCCTCCACTAGAGCTTCCAGAGTCCCATTGTTAGCTTCGGTAGTAGGATCTGGGGTCTCGGCTCCATCAGTATCGTCCGCATCTTTCGAGGGCGACGAATGGTTTGTTTTGCGCTTTTTTACCTCCTGTACGGTGACGGTCGTCGGGATCGAAGGTTTAATCGTTTTCTCTGTGGGCTCTGCAGGGGCATTCCCACCCCCGGCATGCTTCCGCTTTCTTTTCTTCGAGTGCTCTTTCGATGTTTCCATTGCGGCAGGCATTCTGTATTATTAAAGTAGGTGTCGTTCGCTCTTCAACAGCTTCGAATTTCGACCAAAAAAGTTTTGCGTATGTCGATCACGTGAAGATAGTGCGATAAGCACCTGCACGAGCCACCCCGCCCATCACCAGCCACAGCATCAGTTGATGAACACAAGATGGAATCTCTTCTGGAGGTTGGCATTCGCTCACTGGAGCCCTACAAACATTCCTGGACCGTACGAATGGGGAGCTTCATTGTACACATCGTTATATGAAGTAGTGCGACCCTGCTACGTTCGTGGTGTATGAAAAGAGCACAACTCCGTACGGAGTCCAAAACCATCAACAGGACGTTTCACAGTTTCAGAAGATACGGAATACTATATGGATGAGCGGTACAACAGCAATAATAATAAGAAGAAGAATAATAGCGGTGCTATTTGGCCAGGCGTTGAATTGCGGGTTCGAAGCTCAGACTTGAAACTTCAAGGGCGAACATGGGACACATTTGCCTCCAGACATGTAACCCATTAACCAGAGGAGAAACCTAATAATAGACTAAAACGGAGCCGGGAAAACTGAGAGAATTAACAGAGCGGAAAGTGTACGATGCCGGCTGTAGGAGGCTGTTGTCGGCGCATAGGAAGCGCAACGGGTCGAAGGAGAACCCAGCGATAACATGGCTCGTCTAATACGGGGTAGCGGCTCCAAGACAATAAAAGGTTGACAAAAGCCCTTGGTGCACTGATTCCACCTCGCTTGTTTTCGGTCGGCAGCAAAAGGGAGGAAACAAGAGTGACGCCGAGGACCGCCAAATGGCATGTCTGCAAGTACTCCGTAGCGGCCGCCTAAAAACGCTCGGCCAGGCGGCTGCGCGGCGATCAGCGAGCCATAGCTGCTATTCTGGGCGGCGAGACAAGCAAACCGGCTGCGGAGCGCTGGGCGGGCGATGCTGATGTTGATCTGAGGCTGGGCTGGCGAACGCGTGTGCGCCCGGCGGCTGTGCAGCGTGACAATACCGTACGGCCGAGGCGCTGCTGAGTAATCGCCGCTCCACCGGCACGGCGTAGTCAGCAGCGCCAAGCGCCAGTCCGGCCACACGATTGGCCAGCCTTCCCGCCAAGCAGCGCCTTGCCCCTGCCGCCCCCCGTACGAGCGCGTATGAGACAGCCCGCCGTAGCGTCGTCTCCACCTGCTGCATCTCGATCTCGCAACCTCATCGCTTCGGCTTCACCATCGTCAAGTCGCCGCCAACGTCCCCCCCTGATCTCTCTATTCTCAGTGCCCTTTGTCCCCCGTGTTCTCTCGTCTGTTTCTCGTCCGCGTGCCGTTGCTGGCTTACCTGGTCGGTCGCTCTGCTGGCTTGTTTTGCTTGGCCCCTGCTGGCGTCGCTTTCCATTCATGCCTTGTCCGTCCCACGCTTTCTTATGATTTGATTACACTCTCGTCCAGCCGCTCCATCTTTCCGTCGCTCGTTTACCGCCCTCTCTGGAAAGCGGATATTCTCAAAACCGGCCCTCGCAACCACCTGCCGTCGCACGCGGCATAACCCACCTCGATCACCCACCGCTTTCTTCCCCCGTCGTGATCGCCCTGTCTCTATATGTCCTGAACTGATCCTCCGTTTTTCTGAAATCGCGGGTGGTTTTGAGGATCCTGACGTGCTAGCCGCCTCTCAGACTACTGAACGCCGTGGAGCATCTCGACCCCCATCACGACTGAATAGAATTGCTCTTTCCCAACTTGACCGACACGATGAGGTTATTGTCGTTTTTCTGCGCTTTGGTTGCGTTTCTTCCCTTCTCCCATGTTGCAGCCTCTATCAAATTGATTGAATCGAAGTCCCTCGTCCCCTGCCAGGATAATTCCAACTTTACCGCCACACTTTTTAGTGTCCTTTTTACCCCACACAACAACTCTTTGAGGGTTGAGGTGGTTGGTGTATCCTCCATCGCTGGTAATGTTACTGCCCAAGTGGAATTGATCGCCTATGGCTTCACTGCACTCAAGCAAGTCATCGACCCGTGCAAGCTGAAAAATAATGCCGTGTGTCCGATGACCAAGGGGCCGATCAATCTGGAGACTAATTATAACAATCTCCCTTCTGATGTGGTCAATAGAGTACCAGGTAGGTAATCTGGCCACCCTTCGATCGGACTTTCCATTAATGATGAGACTAGGCGTTGCGTATGGCGTTCCAGACCTTGACTTGAAAGTCAGAATCTATGTAAACTCAACGAATTCGAGGACCAGTATCGCCTGTGTTGAGGCTGCGCTTTCCAATGGAAAAACTGTTTATCATCGAACCGTCGCTTGGATTGTGGCTGTTATCGCTGGCTTAGGTCTAGTCACATCCGCTGTCACCTCTGGATTGGGTCACTCGAATACCGCGGCGCATGTTGCTGCTAATGCACTTTCTTTGTTTGGATTTTTCCAGGCTCAGGCTATGATTGGAATGTCTAGCGTGAAGATGCCTCCGATTGTACAATCTTGGACGCAAAATTTCCAGTGGAGTATGGGTATCATTCGTGTGGGTTTTATTCAGCGACTTGCTACGTGGTATCAACGTGCAACGGGTGGACAGCCTTCCACCGTTTTACAGTCACTCTCGAACACATCGGTTCAAGTATTGAGAAAGAGATCACCTGAAATACTCCATGAGCTTGTTACCCGAGCAGCTATGCAGCTCGTTAAGCGCACAAACAGAGACGACGGCGTGAGCGAAAATAGTGCAACAACAGTCGTTCGGGGTATCGAAAGAGTTGGCTTCCGGGCTCGTATTGAACGCACTAATATCTTCATGACCGGCTTGATTTTTTTCGTCATTTTTGTCGCTATTGTTATGGGCCTCGTGGCAGCATTTAAAGGTGTCTGTGAACTCCTTGCCAAAGCTGGAAGAATGAAGAGCGAAAAATTCCAGGATTTCCGACATGGGTGGCGTATTGTGATGAGAGGTATCTTATTTCGGCTGGTGAGTTCTGAGGTTGTCAACACTGGTGTTTTTTCCGCGGCTAATGAGCTTTTTTCTCTTTTCTTTAGACATTGATCGGCTTCCCACAGATGTGTATTTTATGCCTCTGGGAGATGATGCATAAAGATTCTCCTGCAGAAGTTGTTCTTGCTGTTGTGATGGTCCTTGCTGTGGTTGCTTCTCTTGCCTGGGCAGCATGGAAAGTCATTCGCCTAGCTAAAAAATCAGTGCTCATGCATAAGAACCCAGCATACATCCTCTACTCAGATCCGTCTGCTCTCAACAAATGGGGTTTCCTCTACATTCAATATCGGGCTACAGCATACTACTTTGTTGTTCCCGTTCTGGTCTACCTTTTTGTTAAAGCTATGTTCATTGCATTAGCACAAAATGCTCCCAGAGTCCAAGCGTTTGGCCTGTTCTTTATTGAATTGGCAATGCTTATCGGAGTGTCCGTTTTCCGCCCTTGGATGGACAAGAAGACTAATATTTTCAACATTTCTATCGCTGCGGTCAACTTTTTCAATGTCCTTCTGTTACTCTTTTTCACTGAGATCTTCCGACAACCGGTAAGTTCAATATCATTTTATGTGTAATAATATTCACTAATGGGTTATTTTTAGGGTCTTGTAACTGGTGTCATGGGCGTTGTCTTCTTCATCACTAATGTGGCGTTCGCCCTAATACTTCTTATTCTTGTTCTCATTGCCTCAATCTACGCCGTTGTATCAAAGAACCCGGATACGCGTTACCAACCCATGAGGGATGATCGTGGCTCCTTCATTAAATCTCAAACCCAACTGACAACTGAATTGGATGCCCTTGGTGCGACAGCACGCGGCGAAGGAAAAGGGTATATGGATGACGATACTTCATTCTCGAATCAGTCTTTAAATCGCAGCCACAATGACTCCGTCAAGAACGGCGTTTCTGGTATTGCTACCGGCCAGCAGGGTGCCCGACAACCGCCTCACTCCCCAGTGGACACATCTGTTCCACTTTTCCCTATGGGGGAGCAAGGCCAAGGCCAACTCTCTCCATCCAACATACCACCAACTCATGATCCCCGTGGAATGTATCACAACAACAATGCTAGCACTCATAGTGGAGACTTTTACGGCCGATCTCAGAATACGTCACCGGTGCCTAGAGCATACACAGGCTCACCGTTTGGCAGAGATGGGTCCGCAGCCCCAAATCCCCATCAATACCGCATGCAAAACAATGGAAGCCCCTGGCAAAGAGGTGCTGGTTATGAGCGTTAAAAATTACTTTTGACTTGCAAACTAGGTATATCGGAGAATAAGGTTGCACAGTTGTGCAGCGAGTACTTATTACTTTGAAGATATTCATGACCAGCAATTGCGTTTTGTTTTATTGCTGGTTTTCTCTGTGCTTGCAATTTTTGCATGGCACCACTTCCCATACATATTTTCACAATATTTATTACGGCTAATAACCTTTTTCCTTACTCTCAAGGTGTTCGGCGAGTTCTCTTGTGATGTACTCAATTTACTTATGATGACCTTCACTATTACTTTCTTTGTACATTTACTTGTGCATCCTTGTAGTGTTCTTTGACAGGCTTGGTTTAGAGAGTGCTATTACCGGTTTGGGTCTTTTTCCATACTTTACGTGATGCCTCACAGGTACCTATAATTCCAATTACAAATTTGACATCTTTATAGAATGAAGTATCATGCTATTTGTAGCAAAATGCTGAGACTTTTGAATTATCCTCGATCATAGTCTTGATCAAGCTCAAAAATTTTCACACTGACCGAGTATAACTTACGCCTAGGTAAAGTAACGCCTCTAAATACAGAAGCCGACCGATTACAAACAAAACACCAAGAAGAAATTCACCAGACCAGGGGTAGGGTCAAAGGGAAAATGGAACACGACACAAACGATTCGAAGAAACGTTTGTTCAACCTACTCCTGGAGGCGGGCCAGAAAACCCAGCAGGCGGCCCCGGCGCTGCTCCTCCAGGTACTCCAGGACTAGGTGCATTCCCAGGCATGTTGCTTGGGCTGGGACCACCTGGAGGTCCCATCATTGGTGGTGGAGGGAAACCAGGGCCACCCGGGGGTGGGAGCGGGAAATTTGGCGGAGGAATGAATTGACCACCGGGTGGTGGGAATGGAAGGTTACCCGGTGGTGGTACCATGCCCGGAGCGTTTGGGGGGATCGGGAATTCGCCGGGGGGTGGTACCCCACCCGGAAACGGAGCGTTGGGTGGGAAGGGGGGCATACCCCTGCCGCCAGGAACTGTTCGGACGGAAAGTATTTAGTAAGTTTGCTGTATCCGGGTAATTGACAAACAGTGGTAGATGAAAGACAACGTACAAGGCATCATGCCGGCGGGCGGGGCACCGGGACCACCTGGCATCGGAAATGGTGGTGGTAATGGCATTGACCCTGGGCGACCTAAACGCTGCATGGTTAACCACCGGTATCTCTGAATGGCCTGTAGAAGCAGTTTATAGCGTACCTGGAAATCCGAATGGAGGTGGCGGGAATCCACCAGGGGCGCCTGGAACTCCAGGAATACCGGGATGTTGGAGCATGGGGTTGGCCGCAGCCTGGCCTTCAGCGGCGTAAGAGGATGTAATGGAATCAATAACCGATTGGGCCTTTTCGTGACCAATCTCTAGAAATCGAAAAAAAAAGAGAAGTCAGTCGTTTCAAAATAGAATGGCAATCCAGACCGGGACGAGAAGCTCACGTTGATAGTATTCGACCACGTTTCTCAAGTGATTCCGACCTGCATTGTGGGCTTTACGTACACTCATCGAGTCATGAGTGAGGTATACATCACAATAGTCACCTAAGGCACACGAACCATGTTAGCGAATTGAACATCTCGTTGGCGCAAACATCTCTCCGACCCCAACCAATTCCAAGCGGTGCCCGGGTGGAGTTCAGTAAGATCTCAAAGGGTGAAATCGTATTATTATAGTGAAGAGCTCAACCTACAGAAGAGTGCACAGAAGGTTAGCTGGACGACCTATTGTCAAGTCTCGGAGGAGACATGCTGCACGCATCGCGGCCATATGGGGGTAGACTTATATTTCGGCATCTTGATTGGCGAGTTGAAATACCACCCGCACTTTCCAACTCGTAGAGACTGTGTTCAATGAAGCGTTTCCTTCTCTCTGACAATTCGAGGGCTTTGCCTCCACGTTTTCGTTCGCTTCGTTGTCGGTCTGATGAATTGACCGAGGGGGTGGACGTTTTCAGATATTGACAAAGGAGGTACCCTTTCAAATACTAAAAATGAGCGGCTACAGAAGGCCTAGCTAAAGAAAAAACCAAACCCTTGACTAAGGGCGTCGCGTTGTCGTCCAACTATCCGCGTCGCAAATGAAGCTTGATGGCCAGGGCGGAGACGAGGGGCAAAATAATTTAACTAACTATATCACGTGCAAGAGAACCTGATTAGTCATTATGTCAATGCTTATATAACCAGATAATAGCGGCATGACACCAAAGTGCGAAACAGAACTCCGTTCTTTAAATTCGGTTGTAGAATACCTCCTCCAGAGAGAAATATTAAAATATCCATTATAAGTTCGATTCCTCCGCCAAATTAGTATACCATGCCCGGATGCAGAGTTTTCTTGAATATAGATGGTCCCGCTTTGAATTACGGAGCGAGGCCTTCGTCGCTCGCTGCATGAACGCCCTGATCCATGACCACCATCTCTCTCTGCGCTTGAAAACACATGGCCTTAAATGATATTCTTCTTCCTAAAAAAGAACCCACTGACAGCGAAAGAATGGAAAGAATGGTTGGTAAATCGTAGAGTCACACAGAGCATTCTTATGTACTCCGTCTACAACCCAGGTGTTCTAATCGCCGTGGGGCAGCCCGTCAAGTATTGAGTCACAGGCCCGTGTTTTCTCTTTTGAGCCATTCTGCATGCGCCGTTCAAACTTCTCTGCGAAGATCTGCTAAAGTATTTGAGCAACATCGGTTTCTCTCCAACAGCATTTAACGTGTTTAACGTCCAGGTGTGCTGTGTTGAATGCGGGAGTACGTGGAAGGAAACCCGCCGTCGAACCGCTGAGACTCACGTAGCGCTTCTACTCGATAGCGTACTGCGCGCTCTTCTTGAGACTGTACTTGCTCGACTATTGGACCATGGCCTTTAGCCCACCTGCAGCATGCATTATCTCACAAGGCACCCTTGCCGTGAGGCTGATAGAATGAATCCCACCCCTCCTCAGAACGGTCACTACTTCACTCTTCACTTGAAGCTGTGCTCTCATATAACTCAGCTGCAGTACCCTACAACAGTCACGATAACGATAGAAAATGGCGGCTGAACCTGTATACGTTCCTCGTTCTAGCGAAACTGTATACCATATTGCGCGTGAAGTTGTTCAGCTGCTTAAGCAATCGGGTGAAACCCTTGCTGTCTCTGAGTCGCTCACCGGCGGGGGAGTCATGGCTACTCTGACATCTGTTGAAGGGTGCAGTGCTGTTTTCCGCGGCGGGGTTGTATCGTACGCCACTCCAGTCAAGCAGCATCTTCTCAAAGTCGACGGCGATCTGATATCTGAGCATGGAGTCATACATTCTGATGTGGCTTCCCAGATGGCCACCGGGGCGAGGGACATTATGACCCAGCAGGGCATGGCCCAGACTTCTTGGGGAATCGGTACGACTGGAGTGGCGGGCCCAGATCCCCAGGATGGAAAACCAGTGGGGATGGTTTTCATCGGTGTGGCTTCTGCTAAAGGTAGTAAGGGCTTCGGGCCATTTCTTTTTCCCGGCTCACGCGAACGGGTTCGAAACGCTACGATTATTGAAGCACTTTTTCTCCTTCGCCAGGAGTTGCTCAGCTCAAGAGAGCAAGCTTAGACTGCTTGCACAAATAGTCAACAAAAGATGTATGGATGCTAGTGGTGAGTAGTGATTCTTTATATTACTATAGGGGGTCTTTGCAACTAACAATGCCAGTGAACGCTTAAAATTTCCTGGCAACTAGACACATGCATGCTAGATTAGGCAGATTTACTACCTATAAACAAAAGAACTAAACAGAGCTTAAATTCTAACCAAGATATTGTGGAGCCAAAACGTGCCAAAAGAAAAAGAAAAAAAGGACCAAGGCGAAAAGGGGACCTATCAATTTTCCTTGTGGTAAAGACTGCATGCCAACCATATGTCAAGACGATCGATACTCCAAGCTATATATAAGCTCGCACCAAGAGCAAACTCTGTTCTGGAATTCTCCACTGTAATCGGAGGTAATTGGTATATTATGCGACCTAGCCGGATTTGTTGTATATGATTAGAAAGGCTGGCACGATCGCTTCCTCAGTGTAAACGACTCGTTCATCTGATGAAAATGAGCTTGATCGTCCAGGCACAGCGTGTACCTGCAGCCAGTTGTGGTTAGACATCGAACTCTAGATAAACTTGATATAAGATGAAACACACCGAATCAAAGCCCGGAGGAGGGCTTGTCAGCATTGGCATATCTTCCGTTGTTCTAAAAGGCTCTCCAAGAGCAACCTTACAAAGAAGCATAGCTTTATCGTAAATGCTTGTATCTTTGTTTTTCGCATACTTGTCGGCCCTACACCAATTTTAGCTCGAAAGTAAGAAAGGCAATAGATCAGCGACATACTTGGAGCTCTCTGCGGTTGTATAAAGCCCCAGACCAAGTCTAGCCCCGTGACTTCGAAATTGATCAGTTAGCCTAGGTCGCTTCGATACGTAGTTCGAGAAACCAAACTCACAACCCGGTTGACTGCTTCAACTCTAGATCGGGACCAAAACCCTCACAGATGGCTTGGCAAAGTTTACAATCAGGGTGAGCGCAGGGAGTAGTAACTCCCAGTTCCCCGAGAGGACAATATCGAGGAACGCCGCGAAAGAGGAGCTTCTCATTTGCCAAACTCAACCCCTGGAACCTAAATTCCCCCTCTCTCTCGAGGCTCAATCTTTAGGTACAAGGTGTTAATATATTATGTTATAGATGATAACGTCAAGACTTACCGATATTTGTTGTACCGATTCATTGCAAGTAGGTTTCCGGTAAGTTGATAAATACTCAAGATTGAGGGGAGCTTCAAAGCATTCCATCCATCTAGGAATCGCCAAGCAACTGGTGCTGGTCAGGACAAAAAAGACCAAAAAACAAAAAGATGGTATTCTGAGCTTCACAAACCATCATGATATAGGTCGTCGTCTTTTGAGACCTTAGTGAGCTCAGGTTTGAAGTTATCGAAATACTGGGCTGAGTCTAGGAAGCGTCGCATACGAATTGAAGGATCAGAGTCGAACATGCTGGAATACATGAGGCAATTGGAACGAAGAGAAGTTAGCAAAGTTGGCCTTTCCCAGGGTGCAGTGTATATCCGATGTATCTCTTTTCCAGTCGAGGGTGTGGCTTCCAAAGCACCACACTGGTGTTCACAACATCCTTTATATACAAAATCAGGTGCTGATATCTGAACACCAGAGAATAAACTCAGAATGGTTCAGCTGGCAATTGGGTCTCCATCCTGACGGTTGGCATCCCTATTGTGAATCAAAATTGTAAAGAAGTGTTGCTTCTGCGACAATTATTGTTTTGTTTCTCACATGCTTGAAGAAACATATGCATCTCATAGGGCGGTGTTTACTGGAAGGGTATGAAGCTTGTAACTGATGTATTTGTCGCCAATTATTAACATCGAATCAAGCTTGTCTTGGTAGAGGAACTTGTAGCCCTTCTAAACAGCTCCTTGTAGGCCGTGAGTACATAGGTAGGGATTATTTTGCTCCTGTGTTTCCCAAGTGCATGGAGTGCAGAAGGCGACTGGTTCTTGATTCAAGGCAGGGTCTCCTTATTGCGCTCTGGGCGCGTAGTAAAACGCAGCGAATATTCAAACTATAGAGCTGATATAAAGAGCCCGAGAGAATTATGTAGAGCCTACTATTTGAAATAGGACTGACGCATCAGGGGAAAAAAGTAGTTCAGGTATACCCACCGCGCGGGTAAGCGGCGGAGATACGCCACTAAACCACATTCGGGCAGCGCTGTTGTTGTGGCGGCTATTAGGGATCGCAGAAAAGCCTTTGAAAGAGAGCACTTCAAACAGCTAGGTAGTAAAGATTGTTTTTTCAAGTCGCCTTGTGTTTTTATTGTGACCTCTAGCCACAAACATCACCGCGGTCGGCGTTGACTGGTCAACAACCTTCCCTGGGCGCCTATATGATCATAACCTGGGCTGTTTCGTACTTGGAGGCTAAAAATGGTTACATGTTGGACCAAAAATAGCAAATACTTTTGACTGCCTCTAACAGTACAAGAGAAGGGTTTCAGGCCAAGAGGTGTGAATGTTGAGTGTTCATGGGTGAAGTATTCAGGTCCCGCTTTTTAGATCACCTCTCTGGAGAACACATTGATTCTGTGTGCATATGCATCTGGGTAACTGTGAGAGGCTATAAAGTGAAAATAAATTACCCCGGTAGTCTCATCTTAGTATATACCCAAGATCAAGAGACGGTATTTAAGATTCCGTACATATGCAGTAGAAGTGGAATGTGGTTGGGTAGTTTCAAGCCAAAGAGCAAACAGATATTTCGGGATTAATAATATTCCGGGAGCGGGAAGCGATGCCAAGAACGGTCCGTGGGTCAATACGAAGAACCAACTCCGGCGATTTCGAGACAGACTGAGTCTGTTGGCTTTTGATGATCATTGTTAGCGTGCTCCCCGCTGAGGCTTTCGGGATGACCAGGTACAGTAACATTACTTTTTGCGGGATCTTCTGATTCTGGTCTGCGCATTCGGTTCTATATTAGGATACTGCGCTTGGGATACGCCCGTGTTGAAGACTTGAGTAAGTTATACACGAGAAACACCCAACGATAACATATTCAACGTCTCAGTGATATATATTGCATTTAAATTATTGTACGGACGTTAGTTGCATCTTAGATTCCTGCAGCTCCGCTTGATCCCGAGGAAATCATAGAGCCACATGGACACATTCCAGGACCTTGTCGCAGGAAGCGTGTGTTGGAGATATCAGAGCTACATAAACTCCTGCAGTACAAAGCTAGGCTGTGCCCAATTGCGCTCGTCCCATCGTCGGGTCGATCACTGGCCTCCACGGATACGTGGAGCAGCATGCATGGGAATGGCGGGGACGACACCACATCAATCACCAGGTTTCAACAGGGAGACATTGAATTTTGGGTCCTAGTAGAGCGTAGCTGACGGCTAAAATTCAAATTCTAATGAGTGTTAGCAGATACTCCGTACTTCCAGCTGTTTCTGATGGTTGGCCAAGTTATATTAACTACCTGAAATTCCTCTATAATCAAAAGGCAAACATCACACACCACAGTCGCCAAGCACAACTAGAGCAATAGCTGCTGCGTTTTACTAACCCCAAGAAAATGAATATTTTGTCATTTACCTTCCCCACGGCAGCTATACTACCTCAATAATCCCACCCCAAATCAGATTTATCTAGGCAACAAATATAGGATTTGTTACCATGGGGACCACAAGCCCTATGACAAACATCACAAAATCATTGAAAAATTCAAGAGCAACGGCGCCTTGGATAAACTCTAGACCCAAAAGGGGTAACGGCACAGCAGTGCCACGGGGCGGACATGTGCGAGCATACGGACTTCCTGGTCGCCTTCTCCTATCCAATCAGCACTGGTATCTACCCCGAGCTGTATGGGAGAGGCCGTATTTCTTCCGCGGAACCGGATCGGGAGGGATGGTGTATCCTTTACAGACCCTGCTTGCGGGTACATGACGGACTGGGTATCTTTTCCGACAAATAAATATCACGAAGGGTTGAAAATATCAGTGAGAGCCTGTACGAGGATTTCAGCCGGGGCCCGGGAGGCAACCTGCCTGCTGGAATCAACAATCATGTGATATGTTTTACTGCGGCGCGAACTAAGAAGGAAGCTGGGCGACGGAGGACCGGCGGTCTTGCGAATGGTACGGAGTAGGTTGAGCCTGGTAATGTTGTGTTGCAGGGGCTGAGTGTGGTTATAGTTAGAGCAAGGTTTAGCGGTCAGTTCTCCTAACTTGTGCTCTAGATTGAGAGGCGTATTCCATGCAAATACAGCACATTCATGCATGGTTACTGTTCTGTCTTTTGCCGGTGCAACTTGTGCGGGCTTCCGATTATTACTATTATTGTCACCATGGCGTCATCTCCCGCCATCGTGTAGTGAGCGTGAAGAACGTCAGATGGGGAACTCTGTGGAAGCATCAGGAACAGGGGGCGCATCATGAGCAGATTCTCCGGCGGAATTAAATGGCGCAATTGAACCTTGCGTCCGGTACTGGCGCCGTATTACCGCCTGCTTGGCCGTCCTGCGTCATCTACGCCGACGGCTGATTGGCCGACGGACGGTGGTGCGTGACAAGACCGAAACACGATTATGTCAGCGTGTGTCACCTGCGAAGGTAAGGTTTGCCGCTAAGGGCAGCAGCAACGCTAGTCCGAAGCAGGCAACCCCGCTCGCCGCGACTGCACGGCAACGCAGAGAGACCCGAGACGTGCGACGCAGGCGGTGCGGGCGCGCTGCACGCGGCGTACAGAGGGGGCGAACAGCAGTTCAGTGCTGTCGCGAAGCTGCAGACGCGGATCGCGTGGCAGACTGGAATTGGCGAGCGGCGATGGCACTCGCGGGGCACACGGCGATGTATGTGCGACGGGCCGCCGCTTTAAGCCCCGCTGCAGCCGGCGGCCAATGAGGGGCGCGGACGGCGGGAGCTGGGCCGCCAATTGCCGAGAGACTTTGGCGGCGGGTCGCAGAGACCTTCGTCGACACTGGCGTCTCACCCAGCGCAGAGGTACCCTGGTCCGCCGCCACAGGTACCTTCTGCGTTCGGGCCTGCGGTGCGGGCGATGGCTGGCCGCTGGCGATGCTGCTGGTGGACGCCGGCGTCGAGCGAGACGAGGGCAGCTGCCCGCCAGCAGACACGAGTGCGGGCTCTCGCTGTCGTCACCGCCAGCACACTACTACTAACTACTAGCTCGCCGTCGCGATTGGGGCCGGGGGCTCCGCACGGCGAGTCGCCGCCAAGGTGCCGTGCAGCGTCAGCGGACTCGCCTCGCAGTCTAGACCCCGTGCTGTATATTTAGTTGGCGACGCCAGACCAGGGACGCTTATAACAGCCACTCGCCCGCCTCAGGCCTGCGTCTGCTCCCCTGGAACCATCTGTGGACTCACTGCCAGGTACCATCCTTCGTGCACCGTCGTCGAACATCCCCTGCTGCCTCAGCGTTCTCCCGCCTCGCTGCTCTGCGAAGCTTGCTGTCCTTTTTTTCTTCCTTTCGCCTCCGCCTCCGTTTGCCACTTGACTCATCTGCCTAGCAGTCAAAAGCTCTCCTGCTGTACCGACGCCTTCAATTTCCGTCCTCCGCTTTGAAAGCAGATTTATTCAACACATTTGTTCCTTGTCAACCGCCATGTCTCTCTCTCGCCTCGTCGAACCTCTCCCGTCCGCCCCCACTGCCTCTCGCAGACAGAGCCTCTACTCCGGGAGGGGCAGCACAACTGGCCAGACCAGCGCCTTCAATACCTTCACACAGCCTATCGTGGACCATATGGCCTCGTTAAAGCACCTCTCCTCGCACCGGCCCAAGCAGATGTTCTCCAGCGGCGGCATACACTCCTGCAGCACCAGTGAGATCGCCATCTTCAGCTTCGACGAGGAGCTGGAGTACGAGCTGCGCCGGGAGAAGGAGGCTGCTCCCGTCTTCCACGTTGGCCGAAGCGGTGCGAGGAGCTCGTTCTACCAGGACAATACGCGCTCGAACAATGCCTGCAACTACAATCCGACTTTCAGCCGCAAACAGAGCTCCACTTCCAGTGTGGGCAGCTCCGGCAACGAGTCGACGAACCCGCAGAAGACCTCGTGGACCAAGACAAACAGTGACTCGTGGCGAACCAGCTATCGAACCAACTCGTCGTGACAATGGCCCCGAACTCGTTCCTTTTTCTCGCAATTTCGGTCGTCTCCTTCATTCGTACCAGCATACAATTTCCTAATTATATAAAAAACCCCTTTCAACGACCGATATGATACTTTACAATCATCAAAATCGCATCACATAGCACTTTGCTTTTTTTTTTTTACTGCCCCTGCTGTTTTACTTGTCAACGCATCAAGGGTAATCACCCGCATTGCACCAGTCTGTCTCTCTTTCACGCTGTCAACAGGCAAGCCGATTATTAACTGATCTTCCCTACCGCTCGCAACGACATTACATCGTTGAAAACCAAACAAAAGTTGCCCTCCCGCTACTCCGCCCACGTTTTGTGTTGGGATTTTGGGAATACAGGATAGAGTAGCTCGCCACGAGCTGGTATACTGGCGAATATATAGGTTGCTATGTATCTGTAAAAGTCAGGTAAAATACTATAGCGCCCGTTTATCACCTAATACTTCCTAAAGACGTAAAATTATGCTCCTTGAGGGTTGGTGCTTCTTGTAACATAGCCCATTGGTCATATGACGGCCAATGCCATTTCCCTTCCGTACTCCGTACACAAGACGAATTCGCCGACTGTCTTTGTGAACGTTGCGGCATATACAACAGCTCGTACGGTCTGGGCGCAGATCAACACCTTGATGGCACATGTATCACTCGGCCAACAAGATTGCACCTAGTTTTAAGTGATTAGAAGAAATAATGGGTATCAAATAAGAACACGCTCTTTCTTCCAGACCACTGTGGTGTCTAGAATCTCGCACAAGGTACCGCTATTAGGAGCTAAACGCCGCTCTCTAAACAGAAAGGCGCGCTAATAAACTACATTTCGAAAAATCTTAAGGAAGATGCCAGCCAATTCCAAGATGATGCAAGATTCTAGGATATAGTGCCTGGTGTTGTACAAGGGAATACAAGCATTGGGTATAAAAACAACAACAAAGTCGGTGTAATATCCTTGTTTTTGAGTTGCATAGTTTGCATAGTTGTCCGTGCTAGGTGAATTTCTGGTGGATGATATCCGGATTTTCATGCCAGTCATCGATGCTGACCCACATCTGCAGGCCCGGTTAGCAATAGTCTGAAAAAAAGACACAAAGTAAAGCATATCAGGAATGTACCTTTCGAAACGTGCTCAACCCGGCCAAAATACTGCCCCCGATCCATGTACTATACTTCCTCTCCGGTGGAGCGAAGATTTTAATTCGCATGTCTTTCACCGCCAGTCGTTGCACCTCATGCAGTAGTCTGTCTCCAAACCCTTTGCACAGCGTAGATCCACCCGAAAGGACAATGTTGGCGAACAGCGACTTGCGGAGGTCCATGTCCGTGCGGTTAATCGCGTCGACCACAATCTGGTGTACGCCAGGGTATTCGAGTCCAATCAATTCGGGGTCAAAGAGAATTTCCGGGGCACGGAATCGTTCGACGCCGACCTAGCGATTATTGTATCCGTCAGTTTTCATGCCGGGCCGAAGAAATACTGAGATGGAAGCATAAGAGTATATCCAAGTACCTTCAATTTATGCCCGTCCGGCAAGACATACTCCTGTATCTTTGATTCCTGCTTCCCTACCCCCGTTGACCAGTCCTTCTCTTCCTTCTTCGGGTCAAGGGCCACATATGTCGTCTTCTCCTTGATCATCCGCACAACCTCCTTTTCCGCACTTGTATGAAACACATATCCACTCTTTCTCAAAAGCAGCTGCAAGTGTTCCGTGACATCTCGTCCAGCAACATCTATTCTCCGTATACTGCTGGGCATCGCGAAGCCCTCGTACACCGGCACCGCATGCGACACGCCATCTCCAGAATCAAGCACAATCCCCGTCGTTCGACCAGACGCGTATAACGATAACACCGCCTGAATGCTTGTATACAGTGCAGGAATGTTAAACTGCTCAAATAGAATCTGCGCGGCCGTATCTCTATTCGCGCGCGGGTTTAGCGGTGGCTCCGTCAAAAGCACTGGATGCTCCTCGCTCAGAGTCTTCAACTCCCCTTCATACACCCACTGCCATATCTTCTCCATATCATCCCAATCTGTAACTATGCCGTGTTCAAGCGGGTATCTGATCTTGAGTAAGCCACGGAGCTCCTGAGCTCGCTGGCCGATGAAGACGTCGCCCTCCAATGCGCCAGCAAGGACTCTGGGGTGTTTCGGGCGACCGACGAACGACGGGAAGTAGCATTTTGGAAGATCTTCGCCGGCGAATCCGGCACGTATTGTGCCGCTGCCGTTGTCGAGAACTATGGGGGCATTGTGGAGCGTCGCTTCGGCCATAATGCGAGTCTCGGGGGGTGGATGAATTGGGCGGCGGCGCGGTGCGCGTTCAGCGAGCGACCGGGCGGCGGCCTGGGAGGTACAGGGAGGATTCAGAGGGCGAAGTATCTATCGCATCGACGTGTTCTTGAAAGCGAATGTCATGGAGTTTCAGGTATCAGACAAGAGCTTCAGGCCTGTGGTTTGTTTATGATCAAGAACTTTGTGTGTTTGGCTCGAACAGCGAGATTGAGTAGCTCGCGGCCAAAGTTCGACAACACCCCGGATAATAGACGGTTGTAACTTGTGAGCCAACAATACAATAATGGGTGAACGACGGTATACGCGAGGAGGCCTGTGATTTAACAGCTACTTGATTTTGAGCTTGGAGGTTTGTTGACGTAAATACATAATTGATTGAGACTGGCCAACACCTTCAAACCTAATGGGCCTGATACAACTATGTATCAAAGAATTCTACAAAATCTCAATCGCCGGGCTTGTTTGCCAGCTGTGGATTTTGTATCCACGACAGTAATGGCCTATGATCCATATCCCATGTTCACCCTGACACCGAGCATCGTTTCTCAATCAACGAATCCAAGTTCATCTTCCATAACCCCAGTCAAGCCTCTCCCAGGCTCTCCCTCATGGCTGTCGACGGGAGGCCACGAATGGAGCTTAGTACGGAAATCTTCTACTTCTGCCACAAGGCCAGCAAGCGATCTAAGAATTTCAATTAGACACAATCTTTCCTGAACGCAAAAAAGAAAGACCACTGCCGCTTACCCTAGTTTGCCATGCATAACATAACCAACAGACGACAGTTGCTGAGCGAGTTCAACTTGGTGGTTGTGTAGGAGTTCAGGATTCGGTACTACAACTGTAGGGACACCGAAGCGCATAGCTTCGAGGATTGTTCCAGAGCCTTCCTATAATCAGTCGCTACACAGTAGGGTGTATGAGTGTCTATTAAGAGGAAAGTTACCTGCATGACTGATTATCACTCCTTCAAGTCTGTGCAGACCTGGGTTGGCCTTTATCGCCATCATCTCTTGCTTCAAACCATCCACATTATAGTCGAATCCGTCGATAGCCAGCCCGAACTTCTCTTTGAGATCTGGCCCGCTGGTATTCTTAAACGTGTTGAAAACTTCGTATCCTAGCTGGCCGAACTGGATAAGAAGATGAGTGTAGCTTTGCTTTCGCAAGGCCTCCAGGAAATCCGCACTTAAGATTTCCCGAACAAGCGTGTTGAAGGATGCCGTCGCGCCAACGGTCACAAAGCAGAGCTTCACAGGAGAGGCAGGGTCGTCAGAAGAATATCTTTCTGGATCCATCTTCCAGCTCTTCTGCTGGAAAATATCCGTCCCCTTTCCTGCTGCAGACATTTTGGAGTCACGATCAGGTAGGCGCTATTTTATGATAATTCCATCGACTGGTCAGGAGTATAACATGCATTACACAGTGAGTACTCCGTAGGGAGGGGCCAAAATCTAGAAACGGTGAGCAGTAATGATATGTTCCATTTGTAGCAACGGAACCGGTGAATGAAATGCCCGCCCTGCGTGTCTCGCCCCGGCTTTGTCTGTTGTCAACTTGTCATGGATCACAATTGCGGTTCGGCCAGCCCTCTGAGCCCGGAATCGGCATAACATTCATCCGACCATCATAAATTCCGAAAAGAATCAAAGGAGCGACGAGACAGACCGCGAACTGTGAATCGACTGGAAATGGCGACAGCCGCGAGGTCATTGAGCCGGACAGCGCTTTCTGTGCTTCGGCAAACCACATCGAAGCAAAAAGTACGGTGTCCATGTCCAATTGCACGCATCCCCCGCCGCCCGTTCTCCGCGACACCCTTTTTCTCCCACGATAAGCACAATGGCGCTCTCGACACACTTCCAACATCCGCCGGTCTAGCTGACGATGACGATGAAGCCTCCTTAGAAGAATGGAAGATTAGTATGGGCTTGGAAGAAGCTGCTGCGACGTTGGATCTGCAGGCATTGAGAGACCTTAAGGCTGGTCTCGACGCCCTGGATAATGAGGACGATGACGATGACCTTGATGATCTTGATGATCTTGATGACGATGATGAGGAGGATAAGCCTTTTGAGGAGCCGCCAGAAAAAACTGGCTTTTGGGCAGAAGATGAAAACGACAGTTTTGCTCAGTATGAGGATGATGACGACTGGAAAGATGATGATATCACTTCAATGGCTCACGCTGAGCTCCAGGAGCACCGCGACATAAGAAAATACGCCCGTATAGCTGCATGGGATATGCCCTCATTAGCTGGTACGTATCTTGGTATTCTACATTTCTGATGTGCTCCCAGACTAACGGCATTTGACAGCTCTCGCAAAGCCCTTTTCTCTTCCTCCCCAAACCCACCTCCTCCGTTTCCGTTACACTACCTATCTGGGTGAAAGCCATCCCGCCGAATCCAAGGTTGTGGTTGAACTCAGCTCGAAAGATCTCTCCCCTACTTACCTCACCGAAGACCAACGCATCACCTTCCTTAAACTCGTCGGCACCCGTTACAACCCAGGGACTGACGTTGTCCGCATGTCCTGTGAGAAGTTCGCCACAAGCGCACAGAACAAACGGTATCTCGGCGATCTGGTCCAGAAGCTGATCACAGAAGCCAAAGAAGGAGACTCGTTTGCGGATGTCCCTCTTGATTTGCGCCATTATAAACCGAAGCAAAAGGTGGCGTACCCTAAGTCTTGGGATATGACGGAAGATAGGCGAAAACAGCTGGAAGTAGCACGGGAGAAAGAAAGGCTAGAACAAGGCAATTCGAATTGCGTAGACGGGAACGCCACTGTTTGGATGGCGTCTAATCATCTGCCTGAACTACGCGGGGGCACAGCTCGGAATCCTACCCCCCCTTATCAATGGAAGGAAAGAGTTAAAGTGAAGGTACCAAGGCGCCGTATACTGCAGAGAGGGACCCGCTTTAGCAGATAGTTCAATATACTGAATTAGAAAGATCTAGAGCCATGTCTTTGTAACCTCTAGGTTTTTTGATAGCCAGCTTACTATTTTCTGTACGATATGTACTATATTTTGAAATAAAAATCGCTTGATAAACATTCGTTCTACTTCCAGAATACTTGCCTCAAACATTCAGAATAGTATTGACATTTAAAACTCGATATCATAATACACAAGGCAGAAACGCTCTGACTTTAGCAATTTGGTGTATGCATCAGAGTGTGAAAACATGGATAATGAATACAAAAATAATAACAACAGAAGAGTAAAATAGCAGCGATGGACTCAGCTAGAAACACAGGGGGACAAGTTTAGGGGTTCACAGCGTAACTACCATACGGTTTCTTGAAGAGACAATTTGGGGAACAAGACGTATAAAACAGTATAAAAAGAAAAACTCCACTGGACCGGTATGGAAGTAGGGAAATAAGGCTGAGAGAATGTACGTAAGATGTACATAAATATTTAAAAAACTGCGAGATCTCGTGCAGAATCAACACAGCAGGGTCAACAACACTCGCTAGGGGTCACTTGAGAAACTAGCGGGCATGTTTATATAATCCAATGTAATAGAAGACAAATCCAATATTGTTTGTCCAAATACATGAATCATATATCTCCCAGTCAAAATGAGGCCAAGAAATTTCCTAGAACTGGTTTCAAAGACAGTGTATCAGATGTCAGAGAAATCAGATATCTTGTGATATAGTATCGAGGGAGAGAGGAGTTAGAAGGCTGCATAATGACCTGGGACATCATCATTTACGCCTAGATTAAAGAGGTCAAATTCAGCCCCATCATCACGGGGATAGTTGTTTTTCTCGAAGGCACGGCTAGTCATACTTGCAGTGCGCTCATAATAAAGATTTTCCGGAGTAGTCTTAGTGCAGGTACCGATTGCGAGGCTTGAACGAGTGGATTGAGCAGAGGAATTGTTCCCAGAGGAACTAGGAGAGCAATAAGACCCAACATTTGTGTCGATGTTTGGTGTACACATCCTAGACACGGAGAGAGGTGAGGCGACACCGAAGGGGTAAAAGCGTTTAGTGTCATCATTAGCAGCAAGCTTCTCCTGACCGCTAGTAGATTTGGCGTCATTTCGGGGTTGATACAGACGGCGGGACTTCTGATGCTTCTTGGGCTGCTCTTGGTTAATGGTAAAGTCTCCCATTGATTTAGGAACAGGAAACGGAGATAGTGGAAGCTCTGATATATCGACAGCCCCACGATGCAGAGCCCACAGCGATTTTGTGCCTTGTTTTGGGACAGAAGTCAATCGACCATCTTGGCTAGAGGTCGCACTGCTAGCTTGAGCCTGACCCATCGCGCGAATGTGGTAATTGGTACCGATTTGCCCATTCTTAGCTGCAGTAAAGTGCTCGACAGCATTTGGGATATTCGGATAGGCTTGGCGGTAGAAGTGCAAACCTTTGTCCATATTTGTAGTATTTTCTTTGTCTTTCAAATTGGTAATGTTTACTTTGTTAAATCCAGTCGGGCCGCCATGAGAGGGAATGTCGAACCCCTGACGATGTCCAGGCGTTTCGGTTGAAGAGACTTCATTATTTTTTGCTGTGATATGATGATTGGTGCCCGGTCCATTGACAAGATTGACTTGGCTGATAGGACCAGAGATAGAAGCGGGGGGCGCAGCAGCACAACCGGGGCCCATGTTGTTGGGATTGATGGTACTATTGGAAGCCTCAATTGCGAGGCGCTCAGGCTCCTGTTTTCCAGAATAAAGCAGAGTTTGAACGTTGGAGCGGTTCGCGCGAGCCCGTGCATTCTCAATACTAGCCGCAATACTCTTGACATTATGTTTTTCTCGGTACCAACGTGGGATGTCCCTGAGACCAAGCTTCTCGAGGGTGATGGGATCGCGGGGCATTTCGTGCTTGAAAATACAGCCTTTGATGCCCAGTAAGCCCCTTTGACCTGACTAAAAAAGAATGGGTCCATCTCACCTTGCTGCTGGTAGTCGCATTCTCCATGGCGAAGCCAAAATGAGCAATATTCCTTCTTAGCACATCCTTTAGCCTGACGGGGATTGGAGTGCTGAAAACGCATCAGCAATCACTAAGCTATCTAGAGAGCAATGAATTTGCATACATTATTCTTGAAAAGGTCTTTTCCATGACGATTTCCATTCTATTTGATTGTCAGCACATGGCTCAACAGCAATGCTTGTAAGAAAGAGGTGTAGTAGATACCTTTGGACCTGGAGGCAGTGCTTTTTGGTCACAGATGTTGTTCATTGCATAGCCGGGGTTCTGAGGGAAATGGTCAACAGAATAGAACAGGCCACGATGGTTTGCACTGCCCAGGCTGGTCATGCCCTGGGTGTCGTTCTGATTCAGGAGGCGGGGGATGCCACGAATGGACATGTGCGGGGGGAGTTCATCCACTGCAATAAGGGCGGTAAGGCTGCCATCCTGACGAGAAATGAAAAACTGGGGGCGGAGGGACGTATCCATCCTGAGCCCGGAGATGCTGGATGAAATATGCTGTTCTGGAATACACTGAGGATGAGAGTGAACAAGATAGGAGTAGAAAAAGCGAGCACAAGAAATAAAGGAACAGTAGAAATAGAGGGGCTGGGTGGTGGGAAACGCACACAGTAAAAATATGGGTTAAGCGAAGAAAGGAATAACACACAGCAGAAAGGGGAGGGGAGTTGCCGCACCTGCTGGGAGGGGAGCGTGGGCAGCACGACGAACACCAACAGCCCCAGCTAGACTGCTACCACCTTGCATCCTGAGTGCGCCAGCGCCATGATAAGGATATAGAGAAGAAACAAAGACTGGCTTCAGCATGGAAGTATAAATACACAGATGGATGGGCTTGTAGAGATGAGTGGCCTCCACGTATCTCAGAGAGAGAGAGACTTGGGCGTGGAGCACATGATTTACACCGGCAACGCAAGTTGCGCGATAGCAGCAGCCATCATTGTTTAGGCTGCTGTCCTTGTTTGCCAACAGGCACGGAGTCCAGTTTGTCGTCCACTCAGGCCAGGCGGAGCGGTCTTATCCACTAGAAGCTGACTTTCGGCAGCCTGCATCCGTGGCACGGATGGAGAACGGAAGCCCAAGCTTGCTAAAACAACAAATAAGTAGGCTGCTACTTCAGGATCCAAGACTGTCTCAGGTCGCGGGTATTGGGGAATTCTGGTATAATAGAGGGCTTTCCGGCCTCTACGACTGGGCCAGAAGAGAAACGCCCGCCTAGAGGCTATGCCCTAGGCAGAAACGATGCAAGGCAGCATATACTTCACGATGATGTGCTAGGCTTCTTCATCTTGATTATCAAGAAAACGCCCCGTCAACGAGCACAAACACGAGGGGGCCAGGGCGTCAGTACGACGAAGTATGCCCGTGTGGCCAAAAAAAAAAAAAACAACAGTATAAAAAAGGCACTCGTCAACCCTTCTACACTGCACGCTTAAAAATTGGCGGATCGTAAGGCCATATTGCTGGCCCGTGGCTGGGAACTAGGCTGCCTAGTTCTGGAACAAGAGGGCCCGAACCTCACCCCGGTTAAGCAGTACATTTGGCTGTACCCAGCAGCCCAGCAGCCGGCGTGTGCCTTCATACGTCGAGTAGGTGATGCTGGAACTGACAGCAAACACTCCAACCACGGAAGGCCGGACGTTGCGCCCAGCCGGCCCGTGACCTGGTCACGTGCCGCCCACCAAAGGCTGGGCAGGCAACGTCTATCGAGAATAGAGTAGAAAGCAAAGACACGAGATGGCACTGAAGCTTAATTATGGTTAACATCTAAAATCGCGCAGCAGTATATTGTATAGATATCTGTCCACCAACCATAGTTAACTACCACTAGTCTCAGCAAAGCAAAACAAGGAAATATCTTCTTAATCTCTATGAGTGAACGCGAGGTAAGCCTAGCGTGTGGTAGGCGGCGGTGGAGGTGGAGGAGGGGGGTTGAAATGAGGAGGTGGACGAGAAGGATATGGAGCATATGAGGCGTATGCGGGGTACGGGGGGTAAGGGAGATTTGGGGGATACGGGGGATATGGGGCAGTAGCAGGGTAGGGGGGAGCGACAACACCGGGATATCTTGCCAACTGCGCTCCTGACGGCCCTGCTACTGCTGAGGGAATGGGTGCACTTGGCTGAGCGTACGGGTGTTGGCTGAGGTTCTTGTTTGTGCTGGTAGCTTCCTGAAGCTTCCCCGCCTTGATTTTCTTGCGACGCACTAGATCACCTCTGATGCCCCTCAAGTACTTGGTAGCATTTTCAACCAAGGCTCTCTGCTCCGTGCTCTCCTTGAGAGAAGAAAGCATGCTGGCCACTTGAGATTCGGAGTTCAGGTGAGGACATGTTCGCGAATAACCAAAGTGGGCGATGCCGCAGAGCCCACAGTGCTCTACGCCTGCCTGCTTGAGGCGACAATATCCCTGCGGATGGCCGATGCCACATGCGATGCAGGGCTGATACTGCATCGACGATGGTGCGGATTCTGGTAGCCGAGCACGCTTGTAGAGCCGGGCTGCATAACGTTAGATTCTCCAATATATAAAAGCTATGAATGAAAACCATACCAAGAGCAGAAGTTGCAGATTTGTGGCTTGGGCCGCGTTTCCTCCGTGGTGGTTTCGAAGGTTGCTCAAGTGGGCTGGCCGGCTCTTCTTCAACATCTGAAGTCACGTCGGTGGCCGTAAAATCAGTATCACTTGCATGTTCAGCCCTTCGAGACTGGGGTACGGTGTAGTCCACTGTCTGTCGTTTACGTTTACCTCGGCCTAACGCCTCCGCTTTCGACAATGCTTCTTCTTTCGCAAGATTTTCCCGCTCCTTCAAGATCTTTTCCCATACGGTGCTGCTTAGCGTCGTGCTTTCGGATTCAGAGAGCTGTTCTTCAAAATTTGCGTTTTCATTTGTCCAGACTCTAGCAAAGCCGAACTGGGATTCAGCCGAGGAGTCATCGCCGGTTCTGGTATTCTCAATCTCGCTTCTATCCAAAAGCTTTTCAATAGACTCGGTATCGTAACGAACATCGGCTCTATCGTTATCATCGAACAGTGCTTCAGCACCGTATCGAAGGATAGATTCCAAATCATCTCCAGCGTCTTCTTCTGCATCCATTCGCTCGATTAGGACATGGTCAAGTGCCATCTTTTTCCTGCCAATTTGCATTATTTTCTCTTCAGCGCTTCCTCTGGTCATCAGTTGGAAAACAAGGACCTTCTTTTGTTGCCCAATTCTATGGGCCCTTGAAAGCGCTTGGATGTCCTGGTGCGGATTGAAATCAGGGTCCATAATAACAACAGTGTCGGCAGTGGCAAGATTTATCCCAACTCCGCCAGCCCTTGTTGATAGCAAAAATGCGAAATACGGTGAATTTGGGGCGTTAAATAGATCAATACGCTTTTGTTTTTGAAGTGAAGTGATAGAGCCGTCCAGGCGCAGATGTAAGACTCCGATACCGTCCAGAAAATCTTCAATAATATCAAGAAAATCCAGAAATTGGCAAAAAATAAGCACTCTATGGCCGCGTTCCTGAAGCTTTGGAAGGAGAAGTTCAAGAAATTGGAGTTTTGAAGAGGCTTCAATGAGATTTCGATATAGCAATGTTGCACTCACATCCCGCTCTTCAATTGCCTTGCTATACACAAATGGGTGGCACAGACACTTGCGGAGCTGAACAAGAAGGTTATTCAGATTGTGTCTCTCTGATGATTTTAGCCTCTGACCATCGTTCTTGTTAAAAATCGCCTTGATTAATTGCGGATTTTTGGCAAGAATTGACCGGTATAACTTCTTTTGCACGATAGTCATTGAAAGCGGAACAATAATTTGTGCCATTGGAGGGAGGAATGTTAAGACCTGCGCCTTAGTCCTTCGCAGGAAAAATGGACGAATCATTTCATGAAGTTCATTGACGTTGTCCTTATTCAGGTCTCGATATTGTTCTTCAAGAACATTGGCATCTTTGGAAGGGTCGCAGAATTGAATGACATTGAACAGCTCGCGGATATTATTTTGTAAAGGGGTTCCTGTGAGTAGAAGTTTAAACGGAAATTTCATCTTCGAAATCGTTTCGTAAAACAGGCTTTTGTCGTTTTTAAGGCGATGACCCTCATCAACAACTAAACCTTGCCATTGTACCGAAGAGAAAACTCGACGAGCATGTGAATCGACCACAGTTTCATATGACGTGACAACAACATGGCATCTAAGTCCTGACTTCTCGGTGCCACCGGGAAACATTTCATAATCATGGGCTAGCTTCCGTGCCGTTGATAGGCCGTAATAAGTCACAACTCGAAGGCTTGGGGCCCATCTTTTAATTTCTGAACGCCAATTCGGAACCGTAGAATTGGGTACAACGACCAAGAAGGGCCAACAAGAGTGATCTTGGACAAGGGTTGCAAAAAATGCAATAACCTGTATAGTTTTGCCTAACCCCATCTCATCCGCCAATATTGCGTTTTTTTGCTGGAACCACATGAAATAGATCCAGTTTAACCCTTCCTGCTGGTACGGCATCAGCTGACCACCAGTTAAAATACTAGGCTGCGATCTTTTTACTAAGGACTGGCCAAAATTGAGAGATCTTGCAGCAGATAAACGATGCTTGAGCTGTGTAGGATTCGGTGGGGCGAGATAGTTGCCTTCGACCCATTCATTGTAAGCAGCCTGAAAGCTGTGCCAGCGGTCGGTATCGGAAGCATCTGGGGGACGTTCCCACACTGCGTCCTCATATGGAAGGCCTTTGAACTTTGCATAAACTTCTTTCACTTCCTTGATACGAGCTAAATCAATGTCTCTTGTTCTGTTTGAAACAACATTCGAGTAGCGGATGTCAAGGGCAATGTCCATATGGAGGAACTCTTCAGGGGTAGCATCCTCCGTAGTCATGCACGGCTTTAAGCTTTTAGTTGATTTGTTAAAAGCTTTACGCATTACAGCTGCAGTAACGCTCCATACCCAAGGACCAGGCATCCATTTTACTTTAAAAAAAGAAAGTTTCCTCCATTTCACCAAGTACTCCTTTGACTCTTCAGGGAGCATATCTGAAGTATAGCCTGGTGTGTAGCTATCAAGGTCCAAGGGTCTCCATGCCACTAGAGATTCAATCTCTCCGGGTGCATTTTCACATTCTTCGCATTGCAGCGTATTTGGGTCCATAGTGGACAGGTGAGATTTATGCCATGAGCGTTTGCATGTTGTACAACGAAACATGACATTTTCAGGATTATTCACCATGTCCATGTCAACATTCGTTATAGGATCTATCCCGCCATTTTCCTCACGTAGCATCTGCTCCTGCCGTGAAGTCAACTGAGGCCGTAATGGTTTGGAGAAAAACCCCGTATCATGGCATTGGGTGCATTTCCCAAGATGTGGTACTAATGGGTCCTTCGAGTTAGCAACCCCAAGACAATGGCGGCACTGTAAAATAAAATATCCAGTATTTATTTTGGTCACAAGGTGAAGCCTCTGGTTGCGGTAGCCAAGGCAGGCTTGATGATATGAGTCCGTACAGCCTTGGCATGGCACCAATCGGCCAAAGTTTTCTCCACGAGAACACGAGGCACAGATAGGTTGATGCTGAAGTCGAAATTGGGAACTAGAGAGAGTTTTGTCAAATATCTCTCTGGCGCCATGGTATTTGGAAACAGATTTTGAGGTTTCAATTTCAGGGAGATCGCTCTCCGTTAGTTCGACCATACGTTTGGCTGAGGTGCCTTTAAGTCTTTCCGAAGTACGAAGTCCTTTTCCCCTGGATGAATAGCGACCGCTGCAGAAAGTTACAGGGCTATTTAATTCATCGGAGTCATCCTCAGTAGGAAAGCCGTAGTTATGAGTAGGTTTAGAGATAAGTCGTCGCGAACGGCGCATGCGAGGCGCTATGCTGGCCGAAGAATCCGTACTTTCATCCGGCGTACCATTTTGATCATCGTCGGAGGATAAGGAAAGGGTCTCAATATCCACAAATCCATCTGTTGGAGGCCGTATTCCCCGCCTAAGGGATCTTTGAGGTCTTGCAATGCTGTTTTTAAACTTCCGAAGAGCTGCCGAGCCGCCGGAGAACTCTAGAAGGTTATTGTATGATATCTATAGAGGTCTTATGAGATGTTGAACTTGAGCGCTTGCACGATTTCTCTCACCTGAATACTATCTCCACTTTCCAGTTCGACAAGAAATGCATCGTCATTTAGTTTGGAGAGAATTTCTTTCACATAAGAATGGCCGGGCAAGTATTTAAACTCATCTTCACAGTTGGATTTCGAGATAGCAACGCAAAGGAGCCGATCCTCATCATCTGACCGCTCTTCCTTTGGCCGCTGGGTGGGTTTGATTGCCACAAACTGATTGAGGACATCGGCGGCCCCTTTCTCACTGTTGCTGTCATCGCTTGACTCCATGTTGATCTACGCATCAAGGGGCAGTCAATTGGCACATAAAAATCAGGCATGGAGCTTTAATGTATCATCGGCTAGGCGTCGTACATAGTAATAAGAAATTAGAGGAAGCCGACGCGTTGGAAGTCTTCTACGCGCAGTACGGATTATATAACTAATCCATAGCCCCCTTATCGCCTTATCGCGGCTTAGTCAGTATTTTTTTAACGTTATTTCCAGAACTTTTCATTTTCTGTTACATATGAAGGTACGGGTCGTTGCTTCAATGGGCTTTCTTCTGGCTCCACGCCTGACAAGGGCTCCTCTAGCTTATTCTTCCTACCTGAATTCAGGCGGATTCCGCACTGGTTCTCGACATGCCTCTCTTAATTCTGCGATTTCTAGGGGCCGTCGCAAAGATCCTGCCTGGGCTCAACGCGGAAAACGCGGCAAAAACAAGGCACAACCTGACCGCAAGCCACATGGGAGACAAAATTCTCGTATACCACTGATGGGTCGGACTACATGGTCCGGAATTAACGAAAGACAATTTGAAGGCGATAATAGGCCCAGTTGGAATAATGCCAGCCCTCAAAGAGAACGCTGGACGCCTAGATCTGATGATGCCTCTCAGGGGAATTCACGAAGCCGGTTTGGAAAATCCAAGGAAAATCTGAGCTGGAACAAGAGAAAATGTGAAAATGATGACCACGGGTTCATGCAGGGACCGGGATGGTCCAGACAGCCTCATGTCAAATCAAAGGGAAAAAGGAAGAAGAAGGAAAGAGAGACAGATCTTTCGGCTCCTTTATCACTTATTTCCAAAGTATCTATTGTTGCTCCTCAATCTGTGCCATATTCCAGTGCTGTTTCTGAATTCATCTACGGCTATTCCGCGGTGCAAGCTGCTGTACTGTCTGGTCGTCGTAAGATATATACCCTCTATATCTATGATTCTGATGTGGATTCACCGAGGTGGACAGAAACTAAAGTCAATGGTCTGCAGAAATTTGCTACTGCTGCAGGGGCCAGAGTGAAACTTGTTTCTGGGACCTGGTCAAATCTGTTGAATAAAGTCTGCGACAATCGACCGCATAATGGCTTTGTCGCTGAAGTCTCTCCGCTACCAAAGCTCCCCACGTTGAGCTATCAACCCGTTTCTTCAAGTACGGCCACCCATTTTGATGTCAACGTTGCACCGCAGTCAAGAGAAGAAGCAGACGTCAATGGCCGAAATGGTCGCATTCCACTTATGCTGCTTCAACAGCACGGAGAGCATAATAGGGAGCGGTTATCTCGGTTTCCCTTGACTCTTCTTCTTGATGGTATTCTAGACCCGGGAAATCTGGGAGCCATCATCCGAAGTGCTTATTTTTTCGGCGTTGATGCCATTGCGTTCTCATCTCGGAATTCGGCCCCATTATCAGCCGTGACTATCAAATCCTCCGCTGGTGCCACAGAAAATATTCCTCTCATGTCTATTCATGACCCTATCTCATTCATGAGCAGCACACAGCAGAACGGGTGGCGCTTCTTCGCCGCAGAACCGCCAGCACCATCATCTGGTGAAATGGTTGGTTATAACCCAATACCGCGGAGCAAGTTACTATCGCCGCATCACCTATCTTCGCAGCTTCGCAAATCACCTTGTGTTCTAATGCTCGGCGGCGAGGGATATGGCCTATCCAAGTCCCTTAAACGCAAAGCCGATGCTTTCGTGGCTATCCCTGGTGCTAGAACAGGGAATATTTCTGATGATCCTGCCAAAGTTGATAGTCTTAACGTTAGCGTGGCCGCGGGCCTTCTTTGTGAAGCATTTATGCGCACTCCGCCTCTCGAGCAAGGAGAAACCAGTGCAATAAAAGCTACTCCTAATTTCTTCGAAAGCACCACCACACAGGTCCCTGATGCTGAAGACGTTCGCATTGAGCCGGAATCTCCTGAGCAAGAAACCGTTATGACCGAATCTTCAGATCGCGTTTTTTGATGGGCAGTTTTGCCCTCTCTGGATACCCATGTACTATACTCTGTATATGATCTTTAGATATAGCATTCTAGCATTTTGTCGGCGTTGGATATATGGTAAGCAGCCTTCATACATAAACCTATGTAATACTTAGTGGTTGGTGGGTTCGAGGGGATTATCTATGCAAACATTTGGCTATGAACTCAGATGAACAGGGCACCTTAAATGTAGCTACGTCACCGACGAAAAGCAAGATGTTCATTTTGGTTAGAAAAGCACCAACATGGACGAAACGCCGCAAATGAACACAACTTGACCGGAAATCCTTCCCAATGTACGTAGTAGTAAGTACGATACAAAAATTGCCTCACGCCAGTATATATTCAAAATTCATTTCTTTTTGCCCTTTGATTTAGACGTGGCTGGGGCGTTGGATGAGACACTAGCTGCCCTGGATGTTGCAGCAGAGGTTGCCTTGCTTCCCTTGACAGACTGGACAGCCTTCAACTTCTTATTCTGCAGGGTGTCTATCAGCTTTGCCTCGGCTCCATATTGCGGATGACCACTTACCACAGCGCCATTCTTGGCTTTCTTCTTGACAGGCCCGTCTGCCTCACCGTTGTCCAAATCGTCATCACGATCTCGGCCCCTTCCTTTACCTGTTTCGCCATTCAGTACTTTTCCATCGGTCTCAAACTCTTTTGCCACTGTATTAAGTAGAGTGGTACATCGCCGGCTGATCTCCACTGGTGTACGGCTCAAGAAAAACCAATCAAATCGGAAGAGAGGGCTTTCTCTGATTTCTTCCCGAATTTTCTCATACAGCCCATCACCATCAACGCCATGTCTGTCAAGCATAACGAGGAGAAATCGGTCCTCTTCCTCAGTATATACCTTTTTATTTGTGGTTGAAACGTTGTAATTGATCTTTAATTGCTGAAGTGGAACGCGATATTGCTCCATCTTTTTGCGGAGTAGTTTGCGTTGATGGTTCATTTTCCGAACTTTCTCCTCACCCTGTTCAATCGAACGAAGATATTTGGGATAATCCTGGAGCTCAGTGTACCTCTTCCAAAAAACCTTGGCATATTGTTTGATTTCCTCTGGAGCTTTACTGTCAACTTCGGTTGCGATACCATCATAATCTATTCTGCCAAATTTGGCAGATCCATTGATGAATTGCTGGAAATCACGACGATTCCAGGTGGCAAATCCCTGATCTGATAGCTTTTCCTTTTCTATTTTCTCCTCCTCTGTCAAAGGAATTGCGTTGTCGATTTCTTGCTGCTCAAGTTCACGTTCCGCCTCTCTGTCGCTTAAGTCTTCTTCTGTGCCTTCCGGAAGGACAGCTTTATAGCCAATCTCCTTGTGAAAGTAGGCAGTCTCTTTATCTTGTAGTTCTCGGAGCCTGGGAGGGAAAAATTGCCAGTCATGAACTGGAATTTGCTTTGGCGCTCTGGGTACTTTAGGTTTCGGGTCAGCTGTCCGACCCCCGGTGGGTATCGTTTGTCTATAGTAGTTATCAATGGAATAGGATTGCTCTTTACGTTCTCGTTTAGCGGGATTGATCCAGTTGAGACCAATATCTTTCTTGCGATTGGTAAAATCTTCTCCGTTCCACTCATACGCGTTGTCCGATGTGAACTTTTGAAGATCATCAATACCAAGTTTTTCGTATTTTTTGTTCAATTCAGCAGTTCTCTCCTCCCCCTTTTTCAAAATCTTATCAATATCATCTTCTGAAATATCTTTTGAAAAGGTATTCGCGGCCGTGTTGCTAAAAACACTAGCTGCACCGTGCTGAATCATACTGAGAAGTTCATCTTTTGAGGCAGCATTCTTGGCCTGTTGCTGAGATCGTCCTTGCTGAATCACGAGTTGGTCTAGCCTCAGTTTCTGGGCCGCTCGCTCCAAGACCTTTTCTTCAATTGCATTCTCCGTGACGAATCTAAATACCACAACTTGCTTGGTTTGACCAATTCGATGAGCTCGATCCATTGCCTGCAGGTCAGCCTGCGGGTTCCAGTCGCTGTCATAAAGAACGACAATATCAGCAGTAGTAAGGTTGATGCCCAAACCACCAGCCCTTGTAGTCAGTAAGAATATAAACTTCTCAGAGCCAGGACGATTATATTCATCAATTGCTGCGATTCGATCCTCATGTGCAGTTGAGCCATCAATTCGGCAGTATGCATGTTCTCTGAAAACACAGTAATCCTCTAAGATATCAAGGACACGGCTCATCTGAGAGAAAATCAGCACTCTGCTGCCTTGATTCCTCAGTCGTTTCAGTAATTTGTCTAGGATAACCATTTTTCCAGCGTTGTCAACCAGGTGCTCGTCGGTAGTATATGGCGGGCCTGGTTCTGCTCCTTCAAAAAGATAGGGATGGTTGCAACATTTTCGCAGCTGCATAACAATGTTCAAAAGTCTGGTTTTGGATTCCCGTTTCCCTTGCGCACCATTCACGGCATCAATATCCTTTTCCAAAATTTTCTGGTACCATTTTACCTGCATTTCTGACATGCCAATATACAAATTCACTTCCTTTTTAGGAAGTAAACTTTTTTCAACGTCACTCTTAACTCGCCGCAAAAGGAACGGACGAAGAACCCGGTGAAGCTGCTGGACGACGGTATCTTGATCGGCTTCCTGATTGGAAAACCATTTATCAAATGTTTCTGAGTCACCAAAAACATCCGGCAAAAGAAAGTTTAGTAGTGCCCAGAGTTCATGTAAGTTGTTCTGCAGTGGGGTGCCTGTGATTAGTAGTCGGTTTCGGGAATTGAAAAGACGAATAATCTGGGCTAAAGATGATTCTTCGTTTTTGATTCGATGCGCTTCGTCAACAATGATGTACTCCCAAGCAAACTTTTTGAGGTGGGATTTCTCGCGGAGTACCATCTCATAGGAGGTAATACAAACATCAAATTTTTCATCAATCAGACGATCATTGATCAATTGATGACGTTCATCCTTTGCACCTTGAAGTACAAGAACATTGACTTCGGGTGTCCATTTCGAGAATTCTCTGTTCCAATTATCCAGGGTAGATTTTGGAACTGTAATTAGGTGAGGCCCGGTAATGCCGCACATATGTCTGAGGTAGCCTAAGAATGAAATTGTTTGTAATGTCTTACCCAAGCCCATTTCGTCTGCCAAGATACCCGATATACCATTCTCGTGCAGTGAGATAAGCCAGTTTAGGCCAGCTACCTGGTAATCTCGCATTTCGCCGCCCTGAATAAAGGTCGGTGACTCTCGAAAAACGGTTTCTGCTGGTCCTCCTCGTTTTTCATCTTTCAATAACTCTGCATCCTCCTCTTGCTCGGTCCTCCGGCGACGTTCACCACTAGCACCGCCTTTTCGCGTTGAGCTTTTCTTGGCTGCTGCTTCTTTTTCATTTTGGCGATCTATTTCACTCATAATCTCTTTTAGTCGAGGGTTTGGATTAGCATCTATAAAATGTCGAAAGAGGTCGGTAAGTCCAAGTAAATAGCGGAACCTTCGAATAGAATCATCAACCTAGAGAGAAACAGAAGAGTCAGCAAATTGCTGGAGCCCAGGTAAATTATGGTCACTTGCCTTTGATTCATCGAGACGGCCATGCTTTTTACCCAAAACAGACTTGCGAAGCTGAAAAGCCTCGGATCTCCGTTTTCGACCATCAGGCGCGCCCGCATCGCCAGCAGCACTACTGGCAGTGGTATTAGGATTTGTATCTGAGTCCTATAGGAGGTAAGTCTCGCGGCAACCAGTAAGGCGCCGGGGAGGACAGAGCAGAAAGCTGTGCTCACCGAATAGCCAGGTGTGTTTTGGTAATCCTACAACAAATGAAGTTAGCATCAATCCTATAGATTTAAGCAGAGTCCTTTTGTAGATCCGCCCAAATAAATTAGACAAGGAGACGCGGAAAAGTCATACTGCGGAACGTTCAGCGACTTCATCATCACCAGGGTGTATAGATGAGTTTCTAGTGGAATCAATCATAGGTGTATCTCCTTGGGAGGAATTTTCAATGTCAAGCGATGAGGCCATGTTGGAAATTGTGAGCCGCGCTGCGGCAACCCTCCGCTGTCAAAAAAGAAAAAAAAGTCAAGAATAGCGCGTAAATAAGAATTGAGCGCGTCGTAATGGACAATAAGATCCAGCGAAACGCATGAACGCGCGGGAGCACGGCGATATTACTGGCCAGGTGGCGAGCGATGTTAGAAGGGAGAATGGACGGCGAGGGTGGGAATCGCTCGCCGTCAGTTGAACTTCCCAAACGAGACAACTGCGCGCCCGAGGCTTAATGGCAAATCTGACGTGTTGATTGGCTGTATCTGATATGACTAAGCTCATAAGCTTTCTATCGGAATAATGATATCCCGAATGTATCGTGGCCGTATTGGTGATACGGTTCGTTCCCGCGGAAACGAGCCACAGTACGGAGTACGGAGTACCGTAATGAACGTTCAGCCGAATCAGGTGGGCGGCTGACATTGGTGACAAGTGACAGACTGAAGTCACCCCAAGGCCGTTGTCAAGACAGTTTGTGTTTGCTCCTGAGAACCCATTTTTGGTGATATTTCCTACCAGTGCCGCCACGCTTTGAGAGAATTGTTTTCTTCCGGCCAGTGAGTCAAGTTTGTCCTACGACTCCGACCCGGACGTCCCCCACTTTTTCCACGAGGTTTTCATGGTCAAAAGCATAGCTTTCTCCGTGCACGCAATCTACGTCGGTCTGTTGCCAGATCATTCTGGTGGCTTATAATGGATTCCATGCGGTCGCTAAATAGCTCCTTGCCTTCCTCAAATTCTACGACGCAGCGCCCCGAAGTTCTATTACAGGCCTTCAAGACTGCAGCGCTCTCAGTAACCAATCTTTATAAAAGTGCTGTTGCGGACCAAATCCAATCTCGACATATTGGATACCAAGATGCCCTTGAGGATCTCCGGGCTTTTCTAGATAAGGAAGGGTTGGGGATTAGTGATGGCGAAGGAAACAAAATTCGCCATTGGATAGCGGAGCGAATAGATGGTACGGGGACTGCGGCAAATGACAGTGATGACGAGAAAGGAGAGCCGACAAAGACACATCGGGGAGCATCTCCAAATTTTACACGGAAAGAATCCGTCGAATCTAGCCAGCCAGGCCGACAAGTCAGATCAGCATCGCCTCCCCGACAAGACCACCCGACTCCGCATTCCGCCGCAAATGATAGCCGCCCTACTCTGTTCACGTTTAATGCAGGCCCGCAGTTTCCATCGGCTATACCAGAGGACACCGACATGCGGATACCAGATACTTCTCCGCCGATACAGACTGAATCAGTTAATCATTCACACATAGTACACCCTTCCGTTCGACTCGAAGTCCTTCCTCGTGGCCCTCGTACTCCCCATAGAAGTAACTCTCGACATAACGGCCGTTCTTCTACACGAGATCCCAGTTCCGCGATTGGCTCGAAACGGAAATTTCACTTCAACGACTTTTTCGACATTTCAAATATAGGGAACGGTAAGGACGGATTCGGAGGGGGGAAACGGGGAAGGTTCTTATAGTCGACTATGTCGATACTTGGAGGTTCGACTTAACGATGCATTTCCTGTTTCCGGTCACGGTGCATATAATGCAGCATTTTGCGGAGTTTTCAAACTTTTTGGCATTATCATCATTTTTCTCCTAAGTCTATTCTAACCAGATAGATAGCTACAGGATATTTTATAGGCAACGGCTGAGGCTAAATTTTGAATATTCATCTCTTCCATTATACACTGCGTCTTCAAAGCTTTGTAGTCAACTGAAGAAACGCCAAACTCCTAGCCCTACCAATGTCGCCGATATTGATGCTACACCCAAGCGTCTCGACCCCATCCTGTATTTTGAGCCGCTTTTCAGAATAGCTGCTTCTTGTTGCCGTAAATTTTTCATTCCTGAAACGTAGCTATAGCCACCGAGGCCAACGAAAGCGGCACTGCCTACACCCTAGGCTCAGTTTCCGGAAATCCGAAGACGGATAGAGGTCAATAAAAGCTTACCCATAAGCCTACAAGCTAGGCAATCATCCTGATACTTTTCTTTATTGGCTATCTCCTCAATATCTTTGGGGTTTATTTCCCATGGAGCATTTCGATTCATCTTCTAGGTCGAATATGATACAGCTCAGTTAGCATGAATTTCTTCAAATAGAACTGAATCAAAATATTCCCCTTCTCCAGTCAATGAAGTGAATGATAAATGTACATATACGAACCAGACCCTACTCTTCCCTAGTTAACCCTGATGGAAGATATAAAGATGGTATTCTGCCTATGTATTTCCAAAGAGCTGTTGAACAATAATCGAATTGCGGGATGAGGCCTTCCCTCCACCAATACAATCCCCAAAGGTAAGAAGAATTAACTATGGAATTATATGGAACATAGTAATCTCTTTGCGCAAGTTTATATGCTGACTAATCCACCATGTCATTCGACCAAAAGAGGGAAATGTCGATCCAACTCATGAACAAAATATCTACTGGGTTGTTGAAATCACACTCTACATGGGCTCTCTGGCTTTGATTATTTTTACTTTTCACTCCAAACTGCTATAGTTGTAGCTATAAAATGTAGGGAAGGGTTATTGGGCTCTGCGCAGCCAATTCTTACACAAAATGAGCAACATCATAGAAGCACTCTATATTTATGATGATTCAAGGTAAGTATACCAATACCCTTTGATTTTGCAAAATTTAATCATTGTGAATAGCGTTCCTATCCTTGAGCATGTCTACAGCTCCCGCCCACCTTCAGCTACCGCTCTCCTCCCACTCTTCCTTCAGCATCCTGCCCCACGTCCTTCGGTGCTATACCTCCCCGATGCGATTCCTCCCGTTTCAGTATTCTCAACACTTCACGCAAACCTCTTATTTTTAGTACCCGGAAGTTGTGAAACAGAACCGCTTCATGTTCTCGAATTTCTCCACCGTGTCATTGACGTGTTGGAGGATTTCATAGGCTCGCCATTATTGGCGAGCAAAATCCAAAATAATTATGATGTCGTGGCACAGATATTGAACGAAATGTGCGATGCAGGGGTGGTGTGCAATACCGAGTCGAATGCCCTACAGGAGGTTGTCGAGGTGCCTGGATGGATGAATAAGTTTCTCAGTGGTGTAGGGCTACCAGGGTGGGTATTGGAGTGTTTTGCATATCTTACGCTGCCAATTGCTGTTGCTGAATATAATACCTTAAAAATAATTTAGCTCCTCTCCCTCTCTGGGACCTTCGAACCCCCTGAAAACCTCATTGACTACCATGCCCGCCCCCAACAACCCTATATCCGCTGGCCCTGCTATCCCGTGGCGCAGGCAGGGCGTTCGCCACACCTCTAATGAGATCTACGTTGATATAGTCGAGTCGCTTCAGGTCACTATTGCGCCGTCCGGTCGTGCATTGTCCGCCGTCGCCAATGGAACTATCGCCTTTAATTCCAAAATATCAGGCGTCCCCAATCTATTACTTTCTTTGACCGCACCTGGTGGTCACAAGAGCCTGGAGCATAAAATTAGCCTTCCCGTTTTTCACCCATGTGTAAGGCTTGCTAGATGGCGCGAGAAACCTGGAGAATTAAGTTTTGTGCCACCGGATGGGCGATTCATACTTGCTGGCTACGAGGTTGACCTACTCCCTGTAGACCCTAGTATCGACGAACCGCCCACCTTTATGGAGAAGCTTTTTCTCCCGACAAATATTGAGCTACAAAAATCATTGGGTAATAATGGGTTGGATTTTGAGGTCCGACTTACATTAAATACAAACTTCCCGGGCATCAATACGTCTCGTGGAAATGGCCCACTGAATTCTAGATCTGGAAGCTCAGCACCGTCATTCCTGGGGAATATAGGGGGCTCCGGTAGCTCCTCTCCAAGTTTAGAAGATGTTGTGGTCTCCGTTCCCATACCGCCATCGGTTAGATATCTTACAGATATCAAAACCAGCCGTGGAGAAGCAACGTTTTTACCAGGAAACGAATTCCTAGAGTGGCGTGTTCCTGTCACTCCAAAAGATACAGGAAACGTCTCTGGAAGTGCCGTTTTACGATGCACTGTAGTTGGATTTATCGACACAGTCACAAAGAATGCGGCTGAAAAAGAAAATGACGTCGATGAAAACACCCGCATTAACCCCTTACATGGCTATTATGACGATGGCACTCTCACCGACCAGCCCGAGGAACAGCAATCTCGTTTAGCATCTAACAAATCTTCCCTTTCTACAGCCCGCAAGGCTCAGCTACGATCCCTCCTCATGCCGAACTCTGTTTCGGTCTCTTTCTCCATTCGTGGATGGATTCCTAGTGGAATTCGTGTGGATGCGCTGGCGGTTGATCCGCGACGAAGTCGGGGCCTAGGTGAAGGTGTGAAACCATATAAGGGCGTGAAGTATGTTTGTGTGAGCCGAAGGGGTATCGAAAGAAGATGCTAAGAATGTTCTGCATTTTATATTTAAGCAGAAAAGTGATATTAATCTAGCCTGGTGTTGGCAGGTAAGTATTGAAATTGGAGCAAATCTCCGGATGATAGCATTGAGGTGATTGAAATCATGAACATTATATACACAAAATTCATAGTTACTACCGAAAACACGGGGCTATTTGTAAGATATACAAAAATTTACAGATTCAAAAGATCCTTACTTAAGCAACCCTGTTGCTATTCGACAAAGGATATTCAAAGTTTCGAAGCTCGATGCGAGTATTGATGCAGAGCGTAGGCAACTATCACGATAGTCAGAACATACGCAATGAATATATGGTGTATTAGAGCGTCCAAAATAGGAGGGTGTCAAGTTTTAGAATCACAATTGATATCCCAGTTATAGAGAATGATTGGAGCCTCATGATGTCAATGCCGAAAAAGGAGTAATCACCGAAGGCCGGAGACAGTCCCCACATGGTTTAAGACCAAAAAGAACCGCATGTTGGAGAAAGGAAAAGACTAACCGAGAGTAACCGCAGCAGTTCTAGCAGCGCCAGATTTGTTTGGCCCACCACCAAGCGTGATAAACCAGACCAGCCAGCCGAAAATTCCGAGTTTTTCACGACCTTGGCGGTCAAAATTGGGCTTCAACACACCAGCTCCTAGAAATTTGCTGAGTTTCCCCGCATATGGCGGGTAGCGGATTGCGAGGACACGCTCTACCCAGCTAGGAGTGGTTGTGATCGAGCGCCGGTGAACAAATGAGTCGAAGCTGCTTCGTCCATGATAACAACCTGAACCACTCTCACCAACGCCACCAAACGGCAGTGTAGGAATACTGACATGCATGTACGAATCATTGATAGATGCACCTCCCGACCGGACAGAGGATAGAACTTGAATAGAGATAAGAGTGAGAACTTTCCAGAATATCTCGAAGTGCGGTGAACGTACCTTTTGCAACTTCTTCCTTTGTCCCAAAGGGGTAAAGAGCCAGTGGAGTACTATCAACCTCATTCGCAATCCGAATAGCTTCATCCAAGTTTGTCACTGGTAAAATGGTGATTATCGGGCCGAAGCTTTCTTCGGTGATCAAAGAATCGTCCACGGAATCAACTAGGACAACCGTCGGCTCAATGAATTTTTCGTCCTCGTCCATACTACCACCAAGAAGGATTTTGCCATTGCTGTTATCAAGCATAGCCTTGATGCGATGAAAGGCGCCTTTGTTGATAATCCGGCAGTAGTCTTGAGAGGCCCTGGGCCCTTTGGGATAATACTCTTTAAGGGCTTTGGAGAACTCGTCCACGAGCCTGGGCACAACTTCCTTATCGGCGAGGATGTAATTCTGAGACGTACAGATTTGGCCAGCATTGAAAGTCTTTCCCCACAACAAGCGTCGTGCAGCTAGGCGGAGGTCCGCATGTTTTGTAATAAAGGCCGGGTTACGACCTCCAAGTTCCAAAAGGACAGGCGTTAAAGTCGGAGCTGCGGCCTGGGCCACAATTCGACCCACTTTATTGCTGCCTGTGAAGCATATTTTGTCCCATTTCTGGGCAAGCAGGGTCTTGGTCTCCTCCACAGCTCCCTGGGATACAGACACAACAGAGGGATCAAACGCCGCTTCGATAATTTCTTGTATGACCACAGCTGAATTTGGTGCTGATTCGCTGGGTTTAACCATTACGGTATTGCCGCCGGAAATAGCACCTATAAGAGGGCCAAATGTGAGCAAAAATGGGAAATTGAAAGCTCTAGATACAGATGATTAGCTGAGTAATGCAGACGACAATACGAATTGTCAAACAAACCCGATGATCAAGACACATCCTAACGGATCCTTCCTAATTGTTGGTTTCATCAAGGAATATGTCAAGTCGATATCAGCAGCCTTCTCGTCCTTTGCCCATTTCGGTAAGTTCTTGGTGACGAAAATAATATCATTTTCCATCATTGTGATTTCGGCCAGGTAAGATTCAAAGTCAGACTTTCCTAAGTCACGGCGAAGGGCCTCCTTAATGCGATCTTCACGATCCTTGATTCTGCAGTTCAAAAGAAACATATTAGCTCCGATGGCCAAGAGGGTGACCGCGATACATACGCCCAATACAGCTTGCGAAGCCGAAGAATCCTGGACTCAATGGACTTCGTTTTCTGTTGGAAAAAGGTAGCACGAAGACGATCGACTTTGCCCGATATATCCCCAGTTGGGGTATACTGAAGGGTTGGGATATCAACGGCGCCCATTTTCAGTCACCTGTACTCTGTATGAAGGTATAGTTCAGTATGGCCTATAATCACACAATCCAGCGACAGGTACAGAGCTACAAGGAGAAGATTAGAGATGGAAGTTGGAAAAAGCAGAATTAATAAGCCCCGGGTCCAAGCAGTCTTGGTTGTGCAAGGTATTTTTTAAGAGATAGACGACAGCCACAGACAGCTGTTCTCCTCTTCAATGACCTCAACGACCGAGGTTACCTACACGTGAAACCGTTGGTTTGCACCGTTTGTCCTGTTTGTAATCGGGCCCGGCCAAACTCAAATCGCCGGCTGCCAGCCGGCCCAATTAATTATCCGGCCGCTCCACCGCCGCGCTGCACACCCGCACGCCGTCGCCCATGGTCCGCTCGAAATACACATAGAAGCCGTTCTTCTCCAGCACTCGTAGACTCGCCGTGTTCTCTTTATCCGCAGTTGCAAACACTCGCTCCTTTCCGTCCCAGTCGTCGCTCTTCTCCTCGGCTTCATATCCCTCCGTCCGCGGAAGCCCCCACCACATCTTCAACAACCCCCCCACTGCCTCTGACGCATATCCCTTTCCCCAAAACCTTTCGTCAATCCCATACCCAATATTCGGTACCGGATGCACTTGGTTTAGGCCTACACTTCCAATAACAGGTCCGCCAGGATTATCTCCCAGGACTACTGCATATTGAACCCGTCGGCTTTCCGGTGCGGACGGCACACTGAAAATCTTCCTGTCCATCCAGGCATGAACGTCATCAATATTTTTAAAGTGATTTCTGTATAATACATTAGCTACGAAATGGTGCGATGTATGTATACATACAATCTCAAGTCCTTCGATCTACAGTCAAAAATGGCCTGCGCGTCATCATGTGTCAGGGGCCGAAGGCAAAGCCTCTCGGTACGAACAGTAGGCATAGACTCTTTAGGGGGCAATATAGCGCGTAGCGGCTGGAGGGGAGCACCTCCTGTCACGTAACGCTCGTTTTCATCTTCAAGCTCCGGGCGTAACTTTATTCCATTAGCTATTCGTATTGCCATAGTTCGTCCTTCGAAATATGTAAATCAAGATTGTTTTGTGTGTTGATTTCCTTTTTAACAATTAAGAAAAATAAACTATCAAAAAGTGGCAATACCCAGTAGATTTTATACAATTCAAGAGAACCTCTTCGTATTGAAATGCCCACATATGTATAGCAGTTGGTCCGTGTTGAATAATGAGTCACATCCGTACTCCGTACCTCCGAATTCTATGGAGTGTAACCGGGCGTCAGATGTCTAATATAACCCCTGGATCAGCAAGGGTTTAGTGTGAGGCGATATACGAAAGTATAATATGGAACGGATAACCGAAGAGTTAAGGTGTTTTTAACTTAAGTCAGGTGCCAGTCTAAAGCGCAAAGAGGAGTAAAACTACATACATTCAGGTGCAACATATGTACATACAAGGGTATCGAAATTTGCATTCGGTTTTTAGCTGTCGTGTTGCAGTCAAAATTATGTATGAAGGAGCGGCTCAAAAGTGCTTGCATTCAAAACAACAAAAGACAAAAGCAGATAAGAAACCAAAAGTTTTATATCCAAAGACACAGAGACAAAGAATGATTAAAAACGGAAAAATGATGGCGACGACACAACTGCCAACAGTCGAAGAAACCAAAACGCCTGAGCATGCAAGCAAGAGATAGCACCGAGAAATCGAAAAAGCACCGTTCTGCGGGTACAAGATAGTAATAAGGAATGGCAGCGTTGGGGTGTTGCTTAAAGCACCCCTGCTCTCCTGATGACCAATGCAGTCCTGGTTCGCCGTGGGTATTGTAAGTATAACAATATCTAAACAATCGCCTAGTCTATTTCGAAGAGAACATAGCTGGGTATTCCACTAAACCCTATTGCCTTGGCCTCGTTGCCAGGAACCTAGCCCGCTAGAGCCTGGGGGAGGAGGCAACGATCCGCTGGGTGACGGGCCTGTTTTAAGTGGAAGACCAGCTGAGTGCGCGCCAGTTCGAGGTGACGGATGGGGGTGGCGTGGCGAAGGAGCCATGCGCGGAGGCACAAATGACTGTGGTGAGTTAACTGTAGAATGATGCCCGGCTAGGAAGGGCGACCTCCGAGGCCAACCAGGTTGGCCATTCATTTGAGAAGCTTGGTTATTGATAGTGAGGTGTTCAAGGCCGAGAGTTGGAGAAGCGGTGAATTTCCGTGGTGTTGCTTCCTCACGTTGGATGAATGGCTCATGAGAATAGTTTAGAGGGATTTCACCAGAGGTAGGAGTTACATGCGGATTTGGATCCGGTTGCTGAGGTGGCGCAGATTCGGAGATCGAGTCCCTAGAGCCATCCCGGTTGATGGCCCGGGGCGCAGGGGGGGCGAGGTATGACTTTCTGTTGTGTCTATCCATCATACTAATGGCCCACTCACGAAGATTAACTGGGGTTCTTTTGGCAGCCTGAATGAAAGCATCACGATCCTGGTATCAGAATGTTAGTAACGACTCGGCCAGTATGGTGGAATGCCTTACGAAGAGTTCGCGGGGGGTAGGGCGTTCTCCGGGCTTTTTCAATAAGCATTTAGCAACGAATTCATCTAAAATGGCTGGGAATGCGTCGCTTTTCGGAAGCTTCGGAGCTGGTTCATGCACAATCTGCTGAAGGAGATCCAAAATTCCCATTGGCCCTGCACTAGCCCTATCTCCAGCTGACGTGTCAGAGGAGTCGAAGGGAAAGCGGCCAACTGCCAGCTCCATAATAGTCAAGCCCACGCTCCATACGTCGGATCTGACTGAATATGCTTCGCCTTGAATACGTTCGGGGGCCATGTAGGTGGATGTGCCGACAAAAGTGTCTGCAACGGAGTTGACGGTCTCTGTTGCAACACCAAAATCACAGAGTTTGATATGTCCCCTTGAATTGACCAGCACGTTGGACGGCTTAATATCTCTGTGCATGATACGATGTGCTTCGTACAAGTAGACAAGTCCGCCGAGAATCGACTCTGCAATCTTTCCTAGGACATCGACTCGAACAGGTCCAAAATCCTTCGAGATGCGATCGAGGGAACTATGAGAGGCAAAAAGAATTAGAACAGTGACACGTTCATAACAAGAACGCCTGTTCAACATACCCGCAGTCCATGTATTCCATGCACAGCACAATATCTCGGGCTTCATTCGTGAATGCACCATAGAATGTGACGATATGTGGAGAGTCGCAATGGCGGCCAACCTGTAGCTCCCGTAATATCTGCTTCCTCACGTTCTCTTTCGCATCAACTCGGATGATCTAGCAGATAGCAATTAGCTCGCTGGCTCGTGGATTCGTGCGATACAATAAAAGGGCATACTTTTCTCGCCATAATGACCTTTGTCGAGGCATGCATGACCTTACTGACGGTGCCTCCATTGCCAGCACCGAGTTCCTTCAGCACCACCAGGTCCTCGCTTCGAAGATCCAGCTGAAACTCGAGCCCAATCTCCAACGTGTCGGTTCGGCTGCTTTCGGTATTCCCGATAGCTCCAGGCACCTGTGCATCTCCGTCGGACGGCTTTGGCCCCAGCTTCGAGGCCGCGGCATTGAGTGCAAGGCCTTTGACATTTTTCCGCTTCAGCGTCCGCGCTCTGAAGGCGTCCTCCATAACTGCGTTGTTGGGAGACGAACCACGTCGTTGACGAACACTGCAGCAGGGTAGAGGTCCCAGACAAAAATCCTTGTTTTCCCGCTAGAGAATGCTTGCATTCACTAACGACGGCGGCTTCGGGTGGGAGAGGGGGCGGAAGGGCACGTCGGGCACGTCGGCAGGCGAGCAGAGGGTGTTCGCAGTCCTTTATTATTATTCAGGCAGCTTGATGGCTTTCAAAAAGGCCTAGGCGCATTTCAAGCACGGCAAATCATTGCTGGCGCTTGACGATGGCGATCCCGTTTTGCATATTGCAAGAGAGGGGTTGGACTCGACTATCTGCAAGGTTCAGGGAGTTTGACACAAGGCGCTAACTAGTGAATTGGCAGTGCAAGATGTTTTTTTAGCTTCGCTCTCATAACTCGCGCAGGCTCGCTGGGTTTGCGGTGCCGGGTGGGCTCTGCGGGCCGGCGCAGCGCGACCAGGTGCGAATCGCCCCCAGATTGGAGGGCGGCGTTGTAAGACAGATGATTAGCAGTCTACGCCAGCCGGGCTGGCTACACACGGCGATTGGCGCTCGCAGCGGGCGCCAAACCAGCCCTGGGCGTGGTGTCGCGGTCGCTGGGCACAGCCATGCCCTGCCATCCACTCGATATACGGAGAGCAGCCTCTAAGAGTCATAGGAAGATGCCAGGGCAGCGACGACGGCGTCTCAGCTTATCGTTGGTGATGCAGGCCTGAGCCGATCCGTGGGAGAGAGCCCGGAAAGCCAAACACATGCTGCAGCGCTGGCCGGCTAACGACTCGCCACAACGCCCGTGCTTCTAGACTTTACGCCTCGCCAACTCTCAGTTTTTGTCTCGAAAGGCGAAAAAAGACGCGAATTTGGACCGGACAAATGACATCACGTGTGACTTGAAGTGCTGACTAAGTCAGTCACGGGAAATATGGCTGGTGCAAAGCTTCAGCCACTAATAAGCCACATTGTCATTACATAAGCCGCTTATGCCGCTTCGGGGATGGCGCCGCCGCTGGTTCCAGTCCAGCTTGACCTCACCAGGAGCGAAGAGGCGCAAGGGAATTTTTTGAACAGTTGGTTTTGCTTCTTCTCTCTGCTAACCTTCGCTTTTCAGCGTGACGGCTGCCGTGTGCATCTTGGCTCGGGGACGTGCGACATCCTGTTTGAATTTCACCCGGCCCTCCACTCCCCAGAATGAGCGCCGCCGACCTTTTAGAAAACGAGGCCTTGTTGGATGACGAGGAAAATGACGAAGACTACGATGCTGAGACAGGCGAAGTAGCTGGACGTCAAGAGGGCCAAAATGGTGGCTATGACGACTCTAGCGATGAGGAAGAGGATGAGGACGAGGACGCGGCGCGTGCTGTAAGGCTTTCATGTCTAGGCACGGTTCTCCCGAAGCTGACATCGCTAGGTTCGCGAGGGCTTTATCGTTGACGAAGATGAAGAGGAAGAGGACCGATCTGGAAGGCGACGAGAAAAGAAAAAGCGACGCCGCGAAGAACGCACTCTTGACGATGAAGACCTCGATGAGGAGGACATATACCTGATCGGGGAGAATAACCCAGACTTTGAAGCACCTGTTTCTCAAGAGGTAACTTGAAATCTCCTTGTGATTTTTTTTGTAGCTATTCATCGTGGCTAATTCTGCTCTTCCTTCCCTCTCAGTCAAAATTCAAGCGATTAAAGCGTGGCCATAAAGGCGACCGGGAACGGGGTGTCTCCCGGGGAATCAACGATATATTCAATTCTGACGAGGAAGAAGAAGAGGTTGACCGGTATCGTGCAGGTGCTCGGGATCGAAGGGGGCTTCAAGATGATCTAGATGACTTCATTGAAGAGGACGTCTTTTCAGATGAAGAGCACGAACGTATGCGGGATGATGAAGAAATTGCCCGCCCGGCTAGAAAAGGAATATCTGGACTTGGTGTCACCGAAGCCACTGGCTTGGATGAAGCTGCTCTCGATGACATGCGCGCCGCATTTGGAGACGGAACCGATTATATGTTCGCCCTTGAGATGGAAGGAGAAGAGGAAGAGGAGGATCGTAGAGACGAAGAAAAGCCGCTTGATTTGAAAGATGTTTTTGAGCCATCTCAACTCGCTGAAAAGATGATGACAGAGGAAGATAACTTGATTCGCTTTACTGATGAGCCAGAACGTTATCAAATCGCAAGGAAGCCCTACAAGCATGTTATTCTCTCCGAGGATCAATTTAAGGAAGAGGCTCTCTGGATCTCTAATATTATGCTGTTGAAAAAACGGTTGGACAAAGAGTTAAAAGAGCCGTTTCAAAAAGCGGTCATCAAGGTGCTCGAGTTCATGGTCACCGATGATTGGGAAGTGCCGTTCATTTTTCAACATCGAAAGGACTATCTTATCCATACAGCGAAAGTGCCGGTGTCGCCCGGAGAATCAAACGCTGACGGTCAAGACTACGTTATCCGGGCCGAAAAGTTGTTAAATATGACCGACTTGTGGGATATTTTCGAGTATGACCTCAAGTTTCGGGCCCTTGTTGACAAAAGAAATATCCTTCAGCGAACGTATGACAATCTTCGAACTATTTCAAATGTACAAGATGAAGTGTTTGAACAGATGTTACCAGCCGCAATCACCATGGAGGAGCTACAGGATATTCAGGACTACCTCTACTTTGAATATTCATCCCAGCTTAAAGATGTCTCGTTGGTCAACGGAAATGGAGAAAACGGGACGATCAGCCATCGTCGAAAAGCAGCTACCAAGACATTTTTTGAAAGAATTCGCAACAGCAAAGCATATGGCCTCGTTCGTGCATTCGGAATTACGCCTGACGGATTTGCCCAGAATGCCATGAAAGAAGCAAAGAGACATCATACCGACGACCCGACTGAACTCCCGGAAGATATGGCTGATGGTCATATCGACACCAACTTTGCCAATGGTTCTCACGCCCTCAAAGCGGCCAAGGCAATGTTTGCCGAGGAGCTGACGATGAGCCCAAAAGTACGGAAGGAGTTGAGACAAGCCTTTTATATGAATGGTGTTATCGACTGCTTCAGAACCGAGAAGGGACTCAAAAAGATCGACGAACACCACCCGTATTATGAGTTTAAGTACCTAAGGAATCAGCAGCTCCCTGACATTGCACGACGCCCTGAACTATTTTTACGAATGCTAAATGCCGAAGAAGAAGGTTTAGTTGAGGTTAAAGTCCGATTTCAGAATTTCGATAGCTATAAAAAACGGCTCTATCGTGACATTCAATCCGACAATTTTAGTGAAGTGGCCGATGCCTGGAATAAAGCGAGAAAAGAAGTCCTTGACATGGCGCTCGGCAAATTAGAAAGGATAATGACTCGTGGTGTCAAGGAGAATATCAAGACAGAGTGCGAGAACCATGTTGGCAAAGAGTGCCGCGAAGCTTTCTCCTTGCGACTCGACCAAGCTCCATACAAACCCAAAGGCATGATGCTTGGAACTATTCCTCGTGTGCTCGCTTTATCGACCGGCAATGGCACAATCGGCAAAGATCCAATTTACTGGGCTTGGGTAGAGGAGGATGGTCGTGTTTTGGAGAATGGCAAGTTTGCCGATCTTGCTCTTGGCGATCCAGACAGAATGATCGCTGATGGCAGAGATGTCGAGCCTTTTATTGAGCTTGTTGAACGGCGCAGACCTGATGTGATTGGCGTTTCGGGGATGTCGCCTGAAACTCGCAAGCTTTGCAGGCAGCTAACGGAGCTCATTGACGCAAAGAATTTGCGCAGCTCTCCATATACTAATGACAACGACGAGGAAGTGAGCGATCTTCTCGATGTAGTCATTGTTAACGACGAAGTTGCAAGGTTATATCACACCAGCGAGAAGGCCAGGTCGGAACATCCAGGCCTTGCTCACCTCAGTATTTATTGTGTTGCCCTCGCCAAATATCTCCAAAATCCGATGAAAGAATACGCCTCGCTTGGCCGAGATATAGTATCGATTCAATTCAAACCTGGCCAACAGCTCATCTCTCAAGAGAAACTCCTAAAACAGCTTGAGAGCGCTTTAGTTGACATGGTTAACCTGTGCGGCGTGGACATAAATGAAGCTGTTCATGACCAGTGTACAGCCAATCTTCTCACCTACGTATGCGGTCTTGGCCCCCGAAAAGCCTCACAGCTACTAAAAATTATTAACATGAATGGCGGTGTGGTAAACAACAGAATGGAGCTTCTCGGTGTTAATGCTCAATACCCTGCTATGGGCGTAAAAGTGTGGAACAATTGTGCTAGTTTCCTTTATATTGACTATGACACTGCTGATCCTGATACTGATTATTTGGATAATACCCGTGTACATCCAGAAGATTATGATATTGGTCGGAAGATGGCTGCCGATGCACTTGAACTTGATGAAGAAGACATCAAGGCTGAAACTGACGAGAACGGCCCTGGAGCTATTGTAAGAAAGCTCGTCAAGGAAGACGCTCAAGAGAAAGTCAACGATCTTATTCTTGAAGAGTATGCCGAACAACTAGAGAAAAATCTCAACCAGAGAAAACGTGCCACTCTTGAGACTATTCGTGCCGAACTACAACAGCCATACGAAGAACTGCGAAAACAATTTGTCTTCCTTAGCACAGACGCAATATTCACTATGCTTACTGGCGAGACTCCTGACACTTTGACTGAAGGCATGGTCATACCAATAACTATTAAAAGGATCACAGATGACCATATCGATGGCAAACTTGACTGTGGTGTCGACGTTCTCGTTCCTGAGGTGGAACTAACAGACCGCTATGACATTCCAATTCGAACTCTGTACTCTATCCACCAAACGGTTCCGGCAAAAATACTATACTTGAACCGTAAGAACTTCGTCGCCAATGCTTCTCTTCGCGAAGACCAGGTAAATCGACCTTACCGGAGAGACTTTGATCGCCTCCCTGAGGAATGGGATGATAGACAGGAACAGCGTGATCAAGACACGATGAAAGAGGAAACGAAGAGCAACAGCCGTGCCCTACGGGTCATCAAACACCCTCTTTTTAGGCCATTCAATGGTCCTCAAGCTGAAGAATTTCTTGCTTCGCAAAGTCGCGGTGACACCGTCATCAGACCTTCCTCGAAAGGCCCTGATCATCTGGCGGTTACATGGAAGGTGTCAGACGGCGTATACCAGCATATTGATGTTCTGGAGCTTGATAAGGACAATGAATTTTCCGTTGGCAGGATTCTCAGTATTGGTGGAAAGTATTCATACAGCGATCTTGACGAGTTGATTGTAAATCATGTCAAGGCCATGGCTAGAAAGGTCGATGACATGGTATTACATGAGAAGTACCAAACTGGCTCGAAAGACGCTACTGGTATGTGCATACATTCCCTATCTCACGGTGACATTGTGATATATATATTAACGACTAATAGAACGCTGGTTAACCACCTACACCACCGCAAATCCTACCCGGTCCACCTACGCCTTCTGCATCGACTCCAAACACCCAGGCTACTTTCACCTCTGCTTCAAAGCGGGACAAAACGCATCAATGAACAGTTGGCCGGTGAAGGTGATACCCCAGGGATACGAACTTCAACGGAACCCATATCCCGACATGACGGCATTATGCAATGGATTCAAGATGATGTATACTAATATGCTGACTGGAAAGAAGGCTCGAAGATGAAGTAGTTCCGTTGGCTGTGTGCATGTACTTTTACGATTGATATTTACTGTGATATGTTTTTGCGGATTTTTTTTTAGATGCAGGCGATATCGGGTTGGTTTTGTTTGGTGCAGAAAATTACCCCCTTTTTTTCATTTGGCCCCAAAGGGCTTTGAGGCGGATATGAAATATGGATAATGTTATTTTATCAATAAAAAGGCTCTAAAGGTACCCCTGTAAACTCCAAAGCTTTCGATATCGACAGTAGCCCAAATGCTGATGTGATAACATGACTTTTCCCATCCGATCCATCTAACTCCCAGAAGCTGTACTTCAGTCATGGGCACCAAAACAATAGCATTCTAACAAAATACCACTGGTTGAACCAAGATCAGACGTGCAAGGTATCAAATAACATCTCCATTTCTCCACTCCTACCACTTGGAGCCTTCATCGGGTCCACAGCTCTCTTTTCCTTCCCCTTGCTTCGCGTCTGCTTTGGGCGCTTCACAGGAGGAGGAGCTTCCATGGACAGTCCCGGTAAATTGTTAGTGATCGCGGGGCTACCGGCTTGCAAATGCTCAATCACACCGCCTTCCAGAAGTCGCTGCAGGGCGACTAGTCGCATCCATTTCCACCATCTGTTGACATTGAGGGGGGCGAAGCGGCGGAATTTCACCTGTGTGCGCTCGCCGTAGCTTTCACTTTTCTCGTTCTCCATAAGCTTTCCGTAGCGTGGGCCGTGGCAGGGGTTCTCGATAGTGGTTAGGATCGCATCGAAGTGCATATGGAGCGAGCGCTTGGACTTCTTGCTGGCGCGCTGGCCGGAGACGTTGGACAGATGGCGGACTTTTTGCTCGATTTTGGGGGTGTCGTGGTATGGTTTATAGTGCTGCACGAGGAGAGTGCCGTTGTCGTCTTTGTAGTCGGCTTTGGATATGTCGTCAAGAGATATCTGTAGGTCACGTTCATTAAGTTCGTCGTCTTCCCTTAGAGTCGAAAAGCTTCGTTCATAGAGGAGGGCGATGTTTTGACCGGCAGCGACCTGTACATCTGTGTCGCTGTTTTCGAGCTGGTCAGCAAACGCTTCCACTGCATCCTCGCTCAACTCTTCTAGACTTTCTGCTCGTGTGGCGAGGAGGCCCCATTCTTGCAATGCAGTGACAACTATTTCTGGGTCATCTGGGGCATCAGCGAAATGGCCGTTCGACGTGACAATTTCAATCAAAAATTCCAGCTCGTCAATGATCTCTTCTTCCCCCGCCCCACCAAAGTATGTACATGCACCTAAGCAACGGAGGGCGGCAACTTTAACTGGCAATGAAGAAGCGCCAGTAATTTTCTGTTTCACCAGGCTGCTCACCCGGCTGTAAATAGCACCATCCAGTGATGTCACGGCAGTCAGAGAGGCCGACCTGAGAGCCAGTACTGTCTCTTTTTCGGAGGACTCTTGTTGGATGCTCTGCATAAAAACTATGAGCAGATCATCCACATGGTCTTCTAACTCTTCTGCGGCATAATGGTGGGCAAGGATGCGCGAATATGCTAACAAGTTTTCTTCGCGATATCGAAGGCTGTCGTGTTTGCGGTCGACAAGATCTTCAATTAGACCAGGTAAAGATCGGTCTATGTTAGCGCCAGATTCCGAGATCTCGCCGAGCCGCTCGTCAAAGGATACGGTACTGAAATGAGATGAGTTGGTAAATTTCTGGACGGTGCTGCTGCGGCAAAATACCTTAGGCTAGTTTCGCCGCTCTCACTGCCGGTTTCTAATTCATCATCAGATTGCTCTCTGCTTGGAACACGAGACTCTTCTCGAGATTGGACCCGAGAGATATTTCGAGAAACATTGCGTGAGACGTTTCGAGAAGCGGACCTAGAGGCGCTCTGCGAGATATCGGAAAGATCTAGGGCATTATTCCGGGCAGCAAGGCTGGTAGGTGAGGAGTATAGAAGTGTCTGCAGTCGATCTGCGTCACGTTTGACGGATTTTCGAGAAACAGTCTTCTTGCCATCTCCAGCACGACTGTGGTCAGGCATGATGGCGAAGTCCAGGGAAAGGTTCCAGTGGCTAGGCTATCACAGATAGGGGCGAACGGAGAGAAAATAAATCCACTCGATTTACGACATGCAACAGCGGAAGAATTAAAGGGGAAAACAGCGCTGTCTAGCGCGCAGATGTTGGCCCGTTGTCCGCCCAGCGCACGTTAGTGGTTATCCAGGAGAGAGGCCGATGATCAAAGAGATTCCGCAAATGAAGTGATAGGGTCTAGAGTTCATCGGACAAACGATCCACGAAATCAGTCAAGAAAGAACGACAGTCTGGCGGCGAGGGATATGTGTACCTCACGAGAACAGGAAGAGCAATAATAATGAAACGAGAAGGTGTTGGAATCACAAACGGCCACGGACGGGCTCGTTTTATCCATAGGTGACGTGTGCGGCTTGAGCGTGGTTCGGGCCACCACCGGGTCTTTCTAGCGGCCATGATTGGCCGGCAGTAGGGCTAGCGGCGCATGTGACCCGGCTCTCCAGCTGTGGCTAGTTAACCTTAAATAGCCGGGGTGGCGGGGTCATCGGATTCAACCCGATGTACTCCGTACAGAGTAATACATCTGATCTGATAAAACCACACGAAGCAGAGGCTCAGAGACGTGGGCGACAGCTGGTCCCATTGTTGCCTTGCTAGCGTATGGCCTTGCGTCGCTCAGCCTATTTCTCGAGTTTAGAGCCTAACCCGGCTGTGGTGCCCGCCACTCACATGTGCCCCCAAAGGCGAACTAGATTGGTGTACTTAGTCAGTGGCCCTAATTACGGAGTCCGGGTAGTTCCTTTGGGTAGTAGTAACCACAGCTTTGGGATACAACATCTGTGTGCTCTACACGCCGCACTTGGCTTGTTATCGCTGGCCCAATCAGACAGGCCTACATTTATCTAGTTAGCGTTTTGTGACGGTAAGAGAGACGACCTTACCTTCATCCCCAGTCCGTTTTCGATGCAAGTGAGCTAAATGAGCTAATTGTGGGTTTGTTGGCTTTTAGACGTGGCATTTCAAGTGCATGCATGCATAACTATATCATGTAGTGAGCGTACTGTCATAGGACGGGACGGCGTGTTGGATGATAAGGCTAGTCAATCCCACAACTTTGACCTTTTGCCCTTTTTCTCTGAGCTGGCTCAAGAGGCCTAGTCGGTCAGTGTCGTTCAAGCTTGCCAATATATGTTTTCCCAGACGGCCAAGAGAGAGAGAAGAAAGAGTTCACGACCATGGAGGCGGAAGGATATCGAAAATAAATTCCTGGTTTACTTGGATCTTGCGATCCGTTTTGACCATTCCCAAGATGCCAACGGCAATATGAACATTCTCTTTGGTTTTATGATCACGCCGCCCAAACAGGTCAATTTGCAAGGCGAACTGACGCCAAAGTTCAAAGTATCCGTCGACTTTTTGAGCTGAAACAGAATATGTTCGAATATTGCGGGTTGATAATTAACTAACTTTCAAGACAGGTGACTGAACGACGGCTCCCAAAGGCATTCAGGGTCCCCATCAGTAGTATCGGAATAATTGCCGTCACAGGCAACAGCAGAGCTTGTTGTAGTTTGGAGCAGACCTTAGAAACCATTGAGAAGTACAGGATAATTGTGACTATCAAGTTATTAACTAAATGAATGGGTTGACGAGTTGAAACCCACTCGTTGTAACGCGTAAACCCGCGGATGTCGCTGTATTTAAATCACTACCTGTTGATTAAGAGCTAATGCCACTCAGATCATAGTGCCCCTGGGCGCGAAAACCCGTGACCTAGCATTTTTGGACTCCAGTTCTACCTCAGGAATCTGTTCTACAGCCAGTTTATCCGTTATCGCCTCTTAACTGGAGGCCAACTATGAAATCAGTCAGCTGCTGTGCCGATCTTATGTGATTTAATAAAAAACGCCCAAACCCCATAACTACTCGCGTTTGGAGACAAAGTGCCTTTACATCATGAGGAAATCGGTGATTTTCAACTTCTATCAACGGATAGCAATTCCGGCCGGTATTCGATTAAGAGCTGGCTGTTCACTAAGGGTGATGCCTGCAGCTGCCACTTCCTTCAAAAGTCTCTCCTCCACGACGGCTAACAGCCCAGAAAAACCACGAGTGCTACCCAAAGATGGGTTCCAAACTATCCCAGCCGATCGCCTCATCGAGGAAGAGGAAATACCTAACTATAAAGCTGATCGGTTTTACCCTGTTCAGCTAGGTGAAATATTTCAAGAACGCTATCAAATCATTGCGAAGCTTGGTTTCGGTTCTTCTTCCACGATTTGGCTTGCTCGAGATTTGCGGTAATTAAACAGACTTGCAGGCCACAATATTTATCTAACTCTCACAGAGACCACCAATACGTTTCACTGAAAATCTATGTCAATTCTTCACTCTCTCACCGCGAGCTACCCTTTTACGCTCATGTTGAAGACCGTGTTAGAAACAACTCACGTAAACATCGGGTCAATATTCGATTAATTTTCGACTCCTTCACGATAGATGGTCCATGTGGCACGCATATTACACTTGTTTTTGAAGTTGCGCAGATGAGTTTGCAAGCTATGAAAGTAGTCTTTCAACCGGATGGCTTCGATGAGAGATTCGTCAAAGGTGCTATTTTTGAACTCCTTAAAGCCTTGGATTTTTTGCATACCCACGGCGAGGCTGTTCACACTGGTATTGCTTTCTACCTCTAGAGCCCATTCATGGACACTAATATCTGCAGACGTACACCCTGGAAATCTGCTCCTTGGAGTGAATGATAACAATCTGTTAAAAACGCTCGAAGAAGCAGAATTCTCATCACCTGTGCCACGCAAGCAGGTCTCGTCTTGTCGGACCATTTACATTTCACGACTCATGCGGCCTAAAGAAGGACCGATGCTTCTCTCTGATTTTGGTGAAGCTAGGATCGGGCCAGGGCCCCATGCTGGTGACATAATGCCACTAGAGTATCGAGCCCCTGAGACTCTACTTTATATCTGTTGGAGTTATCCTGTTGATATTTGGAGTGTTGGGCTTACGGTAGGCTCCCTATATTCAGTAATACCTTCAATACTAAAATGTTTGACCATCAGGCCTGGGATCTTCTCGAGCCGAGCAGTCTATTCACTGCACGCGACGATGATGGGGACCTCTACGATGCTGCACACCTCGCACAATTGATTGCAGCGATTGGGCCGCCCCCAAGAAAATTTCTTGAAAAAAATCGAGAAAGAATGGCCGACTTTTGGAATGAGAAAGGTACAGGCTATGAACGTTTTATTCTTATTTTTCTGTCTAATAAATGCCTAGGTGAATGGCTAGGGCTTGCACCTATTCCATATGGCCGAACTATGGAAAGCCTTGAGAGCCGACTAGAGGATAAATCGGGTTTCCTTCGTTTTATTCGGAGAGCCCTGACGTGGTTACCTGAAGATCGGGCAACAGCAAAGGAACTGTTACAGGATCCCTGGCTAGGAGGGGGAGAAGCTTAGGCTACGATGTAAAGAATGGGCTTAATTGTATTTTCTTCCTGCAATCACATGAAAGAAATGCGGGTATACATGAGGTTTTTGCATAGCTGAAGCCGATTTTGATCGACCTGGAATAGAATGCCATGATGTAACTGACAATGGCTTGCCCGGTTGACAGCTTGAAAAATAGCTGACTGGGTGAGCAACTGACAGATATTCTGGCTCCTAACTAGACTTAACTACATCATAGAGTACGGCGACTAAATACCCTTACTTACCTGGCAAAGTACAGAGTAACTAACTATATTCCATTTGTTTGCCGCCCGACAAATTTCCTTAACTAATAATAGTTGCCCTTTGAATAAGGGCTGGGGTTAGCAACTAGTTAGTTAACTAGTTATGTCTCAAAACACCACGCCCAAGCATGTCTGCAACATCCTGGCGCATGCGTTTATACTAAAATATAGATTCAGCATTCCATTATTAAATGTAGCCCCGGTGAGGCCGATCCCCAAACCCTGATCTTTGTCTTGGATAAACCATTCTCGGCGGTATTTGGGTTTTGACTATCCGCCTCCCCCTGACTGCATCGGTCTGGAAGCGCCGGTTTTTGACCCGTCGGGTAACAACATAACTAACTGGCAGAAATCCAATATTTAATCATTCTAACGGGAAGGTTAGATTATGTATGGGATGGGTAGTTGGAGAACAGCGACAAATCCTGCCTCCATTATATGACTTCCCAGGCATTTATTCTTGATTCTTTTTATTCTATGCCCGTCTGAGTACTGTGGCAAACACCCATCGCGGACCCGGCAGTTACCGGTTCCGGGAGCATTTTTGCGTTATCCAAATGCAATGCTGGTGCGCTGTTTGACGTCCTTATCCTAATCCCTTTCACAATACTATTGCTGATACTATAATAGCACGGACAACAAATCCTTGCCATCGGCGTACAATTTCGACCGCCGGCAAGGGTTTCGTTTTATGTAGTCAGACCTAGAATGAGGCATTTTTCCGAGTACTTCATTAATAATGGGTCGGATGCTATGCTCTCGAATGCCAAAAAAAAGAGTCCAACGCTTGTCAAAAGGACCTTCAGCTGGGCACGGCATACAGGCAAACCCTAGCGATCAACGAACTATGGGGCAGCTTCTCGCCCTAATGTCAATTGGTCAATCAAGAGCCAAATTCTCCTAGCACAACAGTCAAGGCGGCGCTTGAATGCGTAGATCTCCATAGATCTGTACCATGGCTCTGCTTTTGGGCCAAACAAGCAGTCAGCTCTAGGCTGGGTGTATACCTGGATCTGGGCTGGCAGAGTCACATTTTCTATGATACCCTGACACCAAAATCTTAGGCCCGCATTGCTTCGATGCATCGATAAGCCTGTCCAACAGTGAATTCGAATTGCTTCCCTCGATGGGCCCAGCCGTCGTTCCAAGACCCGGAGTGAATGTAATGGAAGGAGCCATGGTCACTGAATCAACTATGGCTATAAAACGCCGCAGCGGCGTTCCCTGATTTTACATTTGCAGGCTCCTCGTGGTATCTTCTCTGGTCATTTTGCCAAAGAGATACTTATACCATTTCCAGCGAAAATGCATGTCCTTTCTCTTCTCTTCTCTCTGCTGACAGCAGCCGTTGCCGTTTCAGCGATTCCAAAGCCGGCAAATATTCCACCTACTCGGCCATCACTCGACGTCCCTAGATGCCCCAAAATGGCCACAGCAAGATTTAGCAAATCAGTGCCTGAGCAAGCGCCGTTTCCCCAGACTGCCGTTGACCTATGCTGGGAGCCAAATACTCTGCAATTAACTTTTAAGGCCTTTGAGGAGCGTAGCTTCTATTTCGACCCCAAACAACGTATCAACGATGACATTTGGATGTATGAAGTGATGGAAGCTTTTATCCACCATGGTCGAGATGATCCGCAAACCTACCTCGAGTTCGAAGTGAACCCAAACAATGTCACCTACCAGGCATTTGTCTATAATCCAAGCAAGGTGCGCAAGCAGGGCGCGCCGTTTGACCACTTCTTCATCACCGACCCAATTGTCGACGGCATTATAGCATCTACAGATCTGGACCGCAAGGCGCAGCTCTGGGTCTCGAAGGCACAAATTCCTCTAGCCTTGTTCAATGTCGAAAGCCCCCGTGATACTTGGTGGCGGATGAATTTCTTTCGCACTGTCACTTCGCGGGAGACATTGCCAAATCAGCAGCTGGGTGCCTGGAGCTCCCCCGATAAAGCCAATTTTCACATCACACCGTTCTTTAGCGACGTTCATCTTGTGTAAGGTAGAAAGTTTCTGGGCTGCTTTCCTTGAAGCGGGTATAATTTAGCCGGCACGAGTGTGGGTTTCCTGGTGATGTACTGCTGCATATACAAGCATGGATTCTCTTTGTGCAGGTGTCTAGAAATTAAGTAACTAGTTAGTAAGAAAGGGGTCCGAAGCTTTTCCTTGGTGCTGAGAATTCAGAGTCGCATTTTTCCCATGGACTCACAGGCGTCTCACTTGATAGCTCTCAACAACTCCAGAAAAACACGTCATCCCTCCTAGCAGCTAACTCCTTGTATCGCCATCGTCTTGCCTGCCGAATATTTCCTGATGTCTGCTTTGAGTTTTGGGTTGGGATCAGTGCTTTGACTAAGTTTTCGGAAGCCAACCCAACTTTAGATCCATAACTACTCCGCACCTAGTTGGCGATGGTCTGTGTCAGTTCCAAGCCGGAGTAATTCTGTTAAGAGTGCTGTCGGCTAATTTTTGACATGAACGGTTGGTATTATCCACTATTTCATTCCTTCATCCAGTAGCATTCTATATTACGAAGTAACTTTCTTAAAAACTCTCAAAAGACAGTTGCTTGCCAAATGCCAACACCGCTAAATACAACCCTAACAGCAGCATCCTGGTGGTCACCCCGCACAATATCCACTTATCTCCCTCAGTTTCCTCCCAAACTTCCACAAGCCCCAAGGCGCCAGGAGCCCTAGCACCGCCGAAATAAACCCAAGAAGACTGTTACCCCACCCAAGCCCCAATCTGTCATAAAGCTGATTGCCGAAGAGCGGAAACCCGAATCCCGCCATGGTTCTCATAAATGCCACGGCGCCAGTCGCACTGGCGGCGTACCTACTATACGCATCGACAACGTATGATTGGACGCATTGGAAACCGATGATCAGCCCCGTGGCAAAGATCGCACAGCCAATGTCGGGAAAGATCCAATGGGTCCGATAATGTGTGGTCCAACCATAAATGAAGATGCCAATCGGAACAAGGATGCCTCCTGGTATCATAAGAGGAATGCGAAATTCTGGACGGCCAGGATCGGAATATCTCTTCTTAAGAGCACAATACACCTATGTCGAGTCAGTTGGGTCTGGGAACAGGGGATAGGGATCGATCCTACTCGGTCATTTATCGGAGCACAGATTTGAAGTCCGATAATAAAACCAACTCCGAGGGAGATATAGTGCAAACTTGCTGTTCCGGACGAGAAATTGTATGTCTTCTCCCACACGAAAGGGAAGGTAGCTAGGCTTTACGTAAACTTATCAGAAAGTTCCAAGTTTTTTAAGGGCATATAGGGAAGAACTTACACAAGATACATCAAACCATATAGATATGCTCGGTAGAGACCAAGGACCTGAATCACTGGCTGAGTAAACAGCATGATAAACGGCCTTACTAGATTCTTGCGTAGGATTTGTAAAAACGTTCGATCTGGAGTTTCATATTCTGTATGGAGGTCTTGATTTCCAGTCTCCTTGCGCAATTTTTTCGCCTTGTCATGCAAGATTTTGGGAGCATAGGTCTCGGAAAGGAAGATTAATGAAAGAATCTGGATACCGGCATCGAAAATAGATGACGACCAGAAAATCCATCGCCATGTGGTGTACTGCGCAATGTACCCACCAGCTACAGGGCAGTTAATGAAAAAGTTCTAAACAAGAAATAGGTAACTGGAAATCTACCAATGGGGCCTATCACAGGTCCAATGAACGGCGCAAAGCTATATATCGCAATCGCTTTACCACGTTCCTCCTTACGCCAGCAATCACTTAGCATACCTCCGTTCAACTACAGAAACAGGTATAGTTAGCACAAGAGTAAATATAACAAGTAAAGGTCTAATGGACGTACCGTCTGCGGAGCACTTCCACCTAAACCACTTAAAAACCTGAAGGCAAGGATTTGTGACTTGGAACTTGCAAACCCACATAGCGTGTTGAATATCAAATATATTGTATTTGCACACTGTAAAACAACAACACGGCCAAAGATCTCGGAGAGAGGCCCCAGAAGAAATGGGCCTATGGCATATGCAAGAAGAAATATTGACATAACCAATGCCTGTTCCATGGAACTTGTGATACGAAATTCCCTGGAAATATCTGACAGGGCAGGCGCTAACATGGTCGAAGAAACAGGAGAAACAAAAGCAAATAGGGCAATGATCATTGTGCAGACCCATTTTCTACGTCGACACCAATTCAGAGGATTGGCAGGGTCGTCTGGTCCAGACCAAGTGACCTATCCAACCGTCAGTATTTCAAATCTCCAAAGCAAGCATTCGACATACCAGATTATCATCTTTTGCTTCCTCGTCTTGTTCTTGATCACTAACTCCCTGTTCAACGTCTGGCGGGCTCCCAGCAGTTGGCGGATTATACCCCTTGGGGCGAGGTTCAAGCAGCCGGGAAAACATAGCTACCCAGCGTTGAAAGCAAGACAGATGAGTAGAGGGTGCACAGGTACTGATTGTTAAAAAATTTTTGGTAGAGAGAGGCTAGTAGGAAATGATGACGAAAGATAAATGCCAATTAAATTGACTATGGGTTTATAAGGATATTTGTAGTATTGTGGTAGGTAAGGCATATACATATGTCGATGGTGAGTTTCATAAATTTGTTATCCTTGCACTGCCCCGGTAAGTCAACCAATGTAGATCTGGGGCGCTGGTCAACGAAAGCCTCAGGTGTGCCCACACCCTTCCGTAAGCCAAGATGAAATGAAACGCCTTACATTGGGGACTTAGAACTCCAGAAATAGAAACGGAAAGTAGGGCCGACCGATTGGGCCTGAAAGCCGGCTCGACACGACAGGTCAATCAGCAGATTTTGCGCCAGCCAAGCGCAACATGCGACCGGAGCTGTGGCGGTGAAGGTAATTCGTAGAGACCGCGCCACGGTCGCGTGCACTGTTACCCTTCACGACTAAGTAGGTAAGCGGGCGATCATCTCGATCCACCAGAAAGGTAAGCTTGGACAGGATCGCGCTAAACTTCTTTCAGAAGTTCCAGACGCAGTCTAGCGTGCCTGGACCACTGCTTCTTTCCAAGAGCCTCTTAAGCGGCGCCCAGGAACACCAAGGAGTCGGGGAATGAAGGCTCATCGGCTGGGCGTAAACGCCGCTGGAGCCAACTCAGCTCAGCTGGCAACCTGAAAGGATTTCTCTTGTCGAACCGCTCCCTTGACGGTCTTGACCGCATCATACATCATCCAACGCAGCTCAACTGCTGGCGTTTTTGTGGCTCCACAATCACGTCCACAGAAAGCCGAAGAGCCAAGGATGTCAACCAAGGGCATTCATGAGGTGACATAGGAGGAATAGGCACCTCGAAACGCCGACCGGAAATACCTCGACACAGCCCCCCAATGCCACAATCATCTCACGCTCGGCATGTCAGTCAGATCTTTGTGGACTGCCAATATTTGTGAAGGGCATCTTAGTTTGACTTTTCAAAGTAAATGATATAAGGATGCATGAGGGAGCAATCTCAACTGTAAATGCTGCTGTTACCTGTTAATCTTGTGATTGTTTGGAAAAACGTATCTACCGCGATTTTCTTTATTTCAAATAACCTTGTACCCCTTAAAGAAGAGTTATGAATATACTAGTTGCACCAAGTGGTTTCAAGGAAAGTCTTGAGCCTGGAGCTGCTGCAGATTGCATCGAAACTGGTATTTTGCGTGTCGTCCCAGACGCAATCATTCGAAAGGTGCCATTATTTGATGGCGGTGAAGGATTTGCTCGCGGTCTTGTCAGAGCAACCGGAGGAGAGCATAAACGATTGACAGTCACCGGCCCTGTCAGGGATCCCGTTAGCGCTTCATATGGGTTTCTTGGCGGTATAGGGCCGCGCACAGCTGTCATAGAGATTGCCGAAGCTGCAGGGCTGCGTCTGGTCCCAAAAGGAAGACGAGATCCAACTAAAACAACATCTTATGGGGTTGGAGAATTGATAGCAGCTTCTCTGGACGAAGGCGCGGAGCGAGTACTAATTGGCTGCGGAGACTCCGGAACAAGCGATGGAGGGGTCGGGATGTGTCAAGCTCTGGGGGCACGATTCTTAAACAGAGACGGATCCGAGTTGGGTCGAGCAAACGGCGGAGAAAGTCTTAAGAATCTGGCAAGCATTGACCTTTCTGGAATCCACCCTCGAATAAAGGAAGTTCAAATCAACGTGCTTTGCAACTGGAAGAACATTCTATGTGGGCCTAAAGGAGTTGCGCGGGTATATGGGCCGCAAAAAGGGGCCACAGCGGCTCAAGTTGATCAGCTTGATACGGCATTGGGGACATATGCCGCAGTTGTACAGGCCACAATTGGAGTAAGTGTCGCGATGATGCCTGGCGGTGGAGCATCTGGGGGTTTAGGAACGGGATTTGTGCTTATGGGAGGCACACTGCGCCCAAGATTCGAAGCAATTATGGAATACTTCGGGATCGAGGAGCTGTTCGGCGAATGCGACCTTGTGATCACAGCTGAAGGTGGCATAGACTATCAAACTCCTCAAGGGAAAATTCCTGGCGAAATCGCGCTGCGGGCGAAAAAACGTGGGATTCCTGTAATCGCGATTGCGGGAACGATCGGCACAAACGCGACAGTCAACTATAGCGCTGGAATAGATGCGTTTACGAGCATGGTCCGAGGCCCCACAACACTTGAAGACGCGGTCGCTAACGCTCCGGTGCTCTTAAGCGAAAGCGCTGAGTCTGCTATGCGAATGGTTATGATTGGGCGTCATCTTGGTATGAGAACCGACGATACTGTGCACAGCGGTTGGCTCGGCGGTGCGGAAAGGAGGAAATCTTTAGGTATAGGCGGATTCAAGATGCAGATGCCGAGGCCTATTTTTAAACTGCTTTTTGTTCTCGCCACGTTTTACGTACTCATCTCAAGGCCCTGGATTGCTGCAAATCATTACTGATGCATATCGTCGATTTGTGTTGTTCGTTCATCCTAAGATATTGAGCCTGGTATCTTTCTGTATCACCAAATTCTTCATGTTGTAGAATAGTTCCATCAATCCAGTTTTTCTAGGATCAAGGGGCGCTGACGTCGAGGCGAAGCGAGGAATTCGGCCACAACCCGCGATGTCAGGACGTCGGGAATGCCAAGTCGAGTAAGGCGCCAGAACCGCTGACTCAGCACTCCAAGTCAACATCGACTGTTCATTGATGTCACGACACGACGGGCCATCGTGAGACTACTAGTCGTATGGCAGAGCATTTTTCATAAGAAAGCCTACACTTTTCGAAATTGATAGTGAAATACAACCCATAGTAATTTGGCGCTGGAAACTTTAGATTCGGACCTATGGCGAGACGAACTTTGTGGCGGTACTTTCGGCCCGTAGAAGATCTAGAGCTTTGAGGAGCGTGTTTACCAAACTCCATATTATGAGACTCAGCAGAGATTGACTTTATATCATTCACAGCCGACATCCGCAAGAGCATTATGACTCCTCTTTGTGCTACCGATTAACTCGTCTAACCTTCTTCCCACCCCATCATTCGCTGAGTTTCTAGTTGACGCTGTGCGACGCGGAAAACAGTTTTGCGTTAAACCATACAAAAATCGTGATGACGACATGCGACCTATGGGAACAATGGGGCTCGGGAAGCTTAATGTTACGCAAATGTATCAGGCACTCTGGATCGAAGCTCAGTTTAGCATCTCAGGCCTACGTTTACAATGGTATTTCTTTAACTTGCTTACCACCTGCAGCAGTGGCGAGCAAATTCTCGTTACGCATCGCTCACCTCGCCGCTGCGCTTGATTGCAATGAGCTCCTTTCCACCTTCCGATGCTGTGACTGAACACTCCAAGCATCCTAACGAAAAGCATCGTCCTGAATCACCTAGTACTCCACCTTCTGACCTTTCGTCGGATGAGAGCAATGAACCGATATACGAAGCTATTAGAACCCTTTCTGAGCATAATTATGGCGCCGACAATGCTCAGGTTGCTTCCATCCTGTCACGGTCACCCAGTCGACAGAGGGCCGATAGCACTCAGCTAGAAAGGCGTGATACATTGGCGGGCGTCGAGATTGGAGATCCAGTTTTGAACCCAACAATGCCGGAGTTTGATTTCTACAAGTGGGCTCGGATGTTTATGAAGTTAATGGAAGATGACGGCATCAAAAAACCCCGGACAGGCGTTACATTCAAGAATCTCCGCGTTTCAGGATCCGGAAGTGCTGTTCACTACCAGAGTACTGTACTCTCACCCTTGATGGCTCCGCTCCGGCTGCGTGAATATCTTGGTAAAAAGTCAGAGAGAGTGATACTTAATGATTTCAATGGCATGTTGAGCGCCGGAGAAATGTTGATCGTGCTTGGTCGACCTGGAAGTGGATGCTCTACGCTCCTGAAAACGCTTAGCGGTGAACTAGCTGGTCTCAAGAAAGGGAAGGATTCTGTCATTCACTATAACGGCGTGCCCCAACGTATTTTCAGCAAAGAGTTTCGTGGAGAGGCAACGTATAGCGCGGAGGATGAAAAGCATTTTCCTCACTTAACAGTAGGTCAAACCCTGGAATTTGCTGCTGCCGCTCGAACTCCGTCAGTTAGAGTTATGGGTGTCCCAAGGAAGACTTTCGTGAAGCACATCACGAAGGTGGTGATGAGTATCTATGGATTGAGCCATACACGAAACACGAAAGTCGGCGATGATTATGTTCGTGGGGTGAGTGGAGGGGAAAGAAAACGAGTCAGCATTGCTGAATTGTCGCTCTCTGGATCACAACTGGTGTGCTGGGACAATTCAACCAGGGGTCTTGATGCAGCAACAGCTCTTGAATTCACCCGTGCCCTGAAGATAAGTTCCCATGTCGGCGGAATGACGCAGGTTCTTGCTATTTACCAAGCCAGCCAAGCGATATATGATATGTTCGACAAGGTGATTGTATTGTACGAAGGGAGGCAAATATACTTTGGGCCTGCAAAGTTAGCGAGGCAGTATTTTGAAGATATGGGATGGCTCTGTCCTCCACGACAGACCACGGGTGATTTCCTCACTTCCGTCACTAACCCACAAGAACGAAGAGCCCGACAAGGGTTCGAAGGAAAAGTCCCCCGGACTGCATTGGAATTTGAGCAGCATTGGCATAAGTCTCGGGCTTTTATAGACTTGCAAGATGCCATCCAACGAAACGAAGGAGAATATCCTATTGTCAGCGAAGCCCTAGCTGAGCAACGTCAAGCTCATCAGCAAGCTCAGGCGAAACATGTTCCAAAGAAGTCGCCATACACTGTCAATATTTTTATGCAACTCAAACTATGCATGGTACGCGCGTATCAACGAATGTGGGGTGAAAAGGCGTCCACAGTTGCGGCTATTATCAGTCATGTTGTAATGTCACTGATCATTGGATCGATCTTTTTCGGGACTCCGGACACCACGAGTAGCTTCTTTGCAAAGGGTTCAATTTTGTTCTTTGCTATTCTCTTAAATGGCTTAATGTCCATCACAGAAATCAACGGGTCAGTAATACTTCTCTTTAATATAACCTTTTGAAATTTAGACTGGCTTAGCTAACTAATTGAATCTAGACTATGTAAGATACTTTAGAATTATATACACTCGCGCAGATACTGACTTGGACATAGACGTTCAGCGCCCAATTGTTGCCAAGCACGTCAGCTTTGCCTTCTATCATGCATATGCAGAGGCCATGGCTGGTGTTGTGGCCGACATTCCCATTAAATTTGTAATGGCTACAGTATTCAATGTCATTCTTTACTTTTTAGGAGGGCTCATAAGAGAGCCGGCTCAGTTTTTTATTTTCTTTCTATTCACGTTCATAACGATGTTGGTTATGTCTGCTATTTTCCGTACGCTTGCTGCTGCCACAAAAACAGTATCACAGGCTCTAGCTTATGCAGGTGTTATGATCCTTGCCATTGTTATTTATACGGGGTTTACGATTCAAAGATCCTATATGTGAGTGAATTTTTCATTGTTGGTTGCTTTTAATAGCACATGTTTTTTTTTTCCAAACTTGGTATCTAATATCGCACTAGGCATCCTTGGTTCAAATGGATCAGCTGGATTAACCCGGTTGCCTACGCATTTGAAGCCATTCTTGTGAACGAGATACATAATCAGCGGTACGGTTGTTCTGTGCTTGTTCCTCCGTATGGAACTGGAACCAATTTTGACTGTGCCGTGGCTGGTGCTGTTCCTGGTGAAAGAACCGTTTCAGGAGACAGCTGGGTTAAGTCGAGCTATGGTTACAGCTATACTCACCTGTGGAGAAACTTGGGAATCCTTTTTGGCTTCATGTTCTTTTTTTATGGCCTATACTTTCTTGCCACTGAATTCAATCTTTCGAATCAGTCAACTGCAGAATATCTGATCTTTCGACGAGGTTATGCACCTAAACAGACAGTACACCAAGATGAAGAAAACGACACTAGTGTACTGCAACGTGATCATGAAGACCCGGTTAATTTCAATACAAACGAGAATAATCCGGGAGAAAAAGTCGCTAATGTCATTCCTCCTCAAAAAGACATATTTACCTGGAGAAATGTGGTCTATGATATAAGCATCAAAGGAGAGCCTAGACGGCTCCTGGATAATATTTCCGGATGGGTACAACCTGGCACTCTCACCGCACTGATGGGTGTTTCTGGTGCTGGGAAAACTACATTGCTGGATGCGCTGGCGCAACGTACAACAACTGGCGTCATCACTGGGGACATGTTTGTGAATGGTAAACCCCTGGATGCATCCTTCCAGCGGAAAACTGGTTATGTTCAGCAACAGGATTTACATCTAGAAACAACTACCGTCCGTGAAGCACTTCGCTTTTCTGCTATGTTGCGTCAACCAAGATCCGTTTCGAAAGCCGAGAAATATGCGTATGTTGAAAAGGTGATCGAAATGTTGAGCATGGAAGAGTTCAGTGAAGCCGTTGTGGGCAATCCTGGAGAAGGCCTGAATGTTGAACAACGAAAACTCCTGACGATTGGTGTTGAACTTGCCGCTAAACCAGCTCTTCTCCTATTCCTAGATGAGCCAACTTCGGGTTTAGATTCGCAGAGTTCGTGGTCTATAGTTACATTTCTACGAAAATTGGCCGACAATGGGCAAGCCGTCCTTTCAACAATACACCAACCCTCGGCGATACTTTTTCAACAGTTTGATAGACTTTTGTTTTTGGCTAAAGGTGGCCAAACGGTATATTTTGGAGACATCGGGGATAATTCTCGGACTCTCCTTGACTATTTTGAGGCCCACGGTGCGGTGCCATGTGGGCCTAATGATAATCCTGCTGAGTACATGCTCGACATAGTTGGGGCAGGTCCAAGCGGCACATCCAAGCAGGACTGGCCAGCTGTGTGGAATGCAAGCGAAGAATCTAAAAGGATTCAAGAGAAAATCGATCAAATTCATGCAGAGATGAAAACTAAGGGGTCGTCTGGAGAGCTAACTGATGCATCTGGAAAATTCGCTATGCCTTTCAAAGATCAGGTATACTATGTTACCGTTCGTGTTTTTCAGCAATATTGGAGAACGCCGTCATATATCTGGGGGAAGATGATTTTAGGAGCAATGGCGGCGGTATTTATGTATGTTTCCTCCCTAATCAATACTTATTCGGATGCTAACCAGTCTAATCACAGTGGATTTTCCTTTTACATGCAAAACTCATCTATAGCAGGCCTCCAAAATTCTTTATTCTCCATTTTTATGCTTATGACAATTTTTAGCACCCTGGTGCAGCAGGTAAAGTCTCAAGTCATGTTGTCTGCAAAGTTCAGCACTAACACACTTGCAGATTATGCCTCGATTTGTTACCCAGCGGAGCCTTTTCGAAGTTCGTGAGCGCCCCTCTCGGGTATACAGCTGGCAAGCGTTTATTATAGCCAATATGATTGTTGAAATACCGTATCAAATATTCCTCGGTGTCATTGTGTGGGCTGCGCTTTATTATCCAGTCTTTGGTATCCATCAATCCTCCGAGCGGCAAGGCTTATTCGTTATATATTCCGTTCAGTTTTTCATTTTTGCCTCCACCTTTGCGCAAATGGTGATTGCCGGGTTACCTGATGCCCAGACGGCTGGAAGCATTGCCACGACCCTGTTTAGTTTAATGCTCACGTTCAATGGCGTCCTTCAGACCCCAAAGGCGCTCCCGGGATTTTGGATTTTCATGTGGCGAGTTTCTCCGCTCACATATATCGTTGGTGGACTAGCTGCGACTGTTCTCCATGGCCGTGTTGTCCATTGCGCCCGCAATGAACTTGCCATATTCGATCCCCCGCCAGGGATCACATGTGGTCAATATCTGGAGCGATATTTTTCGCTTGGAGCTCCGGGTCAGCTTTATAACCCGTCTGCCATTAAGTCTTGTGAATACTGCTCCTTATCATCAGGCGACCAGTTTCTCGCTGGCTCCGAGATATCGTGGAACCAACGATGGCGAAACTTTTGCCTTGGATGGGCATATATTGGATTCAATGTGTTAGCGACAGTGGTACTATACTACGTCTTTCGAGTCAGTAGACCAGCGGGGAAGACCAGTCCGAAAAGATGGTTGCGCTTGGCGAAATACTATGTTCAAGTGATGGGAAATTGGGTACGAAGTATTTTTGCCAGGAGAATGGAGAAGACGCCAAGGGGAAAGGAGCATATATGTGATCGCATTTACTGATCGATCTAAACAAGAACTCATGTGGAAGACCAGTTTGTATAACTAATATCACCCGGATTATTTATTTATTCTATATTGACACAGATATGCTCATTTTATTTCTGACCTAGACCAACTCTGTCTTCCTTTCTAAAATCTTTCTTTTAAGGCCTTCCCTCTCGGACCCTTTGCATGGTAAACTCCATCTCACCCAGCCACTTGAAAATCGCCTCCAATCCTTCACTATTAGCTTTCCCCCAAGCCCTCTGGAGGCCATATTTATGTATTTAAGCTTAGCGTAAGCGTCTTTGGCTGTTCGCAGGCATACATATCGCTGGTGTGCTGAGAATCATATAGCGGTAACGAGAGGGTATGAGTAAGATATTTCCTTATATCATCATCAAAAGGTAATAGATATAGGCCAGAATGTACGGGTCTCACAATCGAGGGGTATCAGTCGCTGAAATCCAAAGTCGCGTAAATGCCATTATTCGCCTTCTAAGGAAGGATATGTGATAAGGGTCATACTACTCGCTTTAACGATGTTGTATGTAACCGGTTTCTTTATAGCTGGGTTAAGGTTATGCCCCTGCACTTCTCAATTTCGTTAAAAGAAGATAACTTTGTGGAATACTTTTGTTCTTTACTATTGCCGTGGCTACCCCAACATAACCTGGAGTTGTCGAGGGATTTCTGAGGCATTTGATTTAAACCCCTTATTTTATTAATGTTATATGCTGATAAAACACCGATAAGCATCCAAATTGGCCATAAGACGTTGGTTCTGGCTCTCTTGGTTTCAAGGAATAGGTTGTGATGAGAAATATCAACTGTCCAGTTGAGTATATCGCGACTGGGTAGTTGATAAATAGGGGCTATCAACATCTAACATATGCCATCTGGAAATTCTGAGAGAACTCCAAGGATTCAGCATGCACATCCTATCCCAGATGGGTCATTTCAAACGTGGGTAGAATTGCTTGACAGCACGCCGGATATAGAGCTCCGTAAATACACCAGCTTAAAAAAGGCACCAAAATATTTATTGCGAGTACACATTTCCATATTATCATAGACTACGACAACGTAAGACAGGAGACTGAAAGTTCTTCGGAGGCCCGTATGAAGCCAATCGGTTGGTTCTCGGGGGAAGACTGATAGGTAATATAATCAGCACAGAAATGACTGCATCTATCAAGTTAATTGTATCAGCTGTTCCTAATAAGGTGGGAATGGTAAAAAGGTTCGGGAATTCAGTGTCTCTTGAGGTGTTTCATATTTGGACTATGTGTTAATTCAAGGCAACAGAGAACTAGGAAAGCTGGTGGATGTGAGCAAAATTATGTACCTTTCTTGTATTCACGAGCCTTCAAAGAAGTCAAATAATCTAATTTCACATATACATCCTCTTCTTTGTGTACATCCACGATGTAGGTGTTGCGCGTTAAGCCAGTATAAAGCTTGATGTGCGGGCGTGACACATGCCAATTCCTGGATTAAATCGTCTTTAAATGGTTGAGTAAGTTGCAGTGCTAGAGTATAATACAGGTTTCCTCATGCATGGGCTGCTTTCGTAATGACATGCAACGGAAATTAGACCCAGCGGCCGATACGTTTCAGCACAATTCGCAGAATATGCATAGTCCAGCCATACCGGTCAACTTCCGTCTGAGGTCCTACCAGTAGCGACCAGAATAATACCTCCGGAAATTTCCCCAGGAAAGCCAATAGTGAGAGAATGCCTTCCATATCACGATATTCGGCGGCCATATTCGTTGCTGTATCAAGTTCTATCAACAATTCCGCGGAGGATCCATGCCTTTAGCATGCCATGACAATCCAATAACCCAATTTTGATTTCATAGAGTCCGTCTCTCCATCCAACTGCCTCCAATGTCTTTTCGTCAGCGTTTTCTTCGACCAATTGAACATCGAAACCTCGGCTGGGCCAGTCCTGTCGTCTTCTAGCACTTTCACTATTTCATAATAATTAGGGTCCACCGTTAGCTCACAGTCCCTAAGCTGGCCATTAAAACACCTCACGAGTCCATCTAGCGTGCCGAGTAACTCGGACTTGACAAGTTCTGAATGGTCCGCAGCAAAATTCTCCCAGTGCTCAAGTGCACAAAGCATCCACCAGGAGCTAATTGCAATATGAAATGAGCGGAGGTGGGGGAATATAAGCGGGATATGGGCAATCGTAGAAGTGAATCTATCAAGGACGGGAAGATCACGATATGTGGCAACAGGGTATAGGAGCTCGAGAGATCGAACAGCAGAAAGGCAGTGGGATGGGAAGAGTCGCTTCACGTCTGAGAATGGGGGAAAGTAGTTTGGTTCGATCGAGAATGTGTTTGCGGAGTAGAGGAAGTGGATGGATTCATGGTACCTGGAGAGGTGGGCGCATACAGCCATATCAGTCACAGATACGATCGTAGATACTGAATAAAATGACAACTCACGCTCTGGAGCAGCTAAGCAGCCACCCAAAGACCTGCAGACGTGCGATTTCAATTTGCTCGTGGGTAAGAAAGTTCTTCTGCGCAGCAATGGGGCGCGTCCTACACCGATCTGTCCCATAGTCGGCCAGGCGATGGCAGACGGTATGCCACCAACCCTCCCTGAACACCTTCGAGTCCTTGCTGCCGAAGTACCAGACATGGAGTCGCCCTCTCTTAAAAAGATGCACGTATATCATCTCCCGGAGCTCCATGGGAAGCTGAAAGATCGGGCTGTTGAGCGTCGCCTGTTGGGCCCCTCCCACATCGCTAGACAAAGCGGATACCATCGCGCACAGTCGATGAACGAGCTGGGTTCAAAATGATGAACACTTGCAAGACAGGGAAAAGAGAATGCTGGGTGAGCCTTGGACGAGGGCTGTGTGTACGGTGAGAGACGTCTGTCAAAAAAAAAGCCGTGAGCGAAATCCCGTTCTGACTAACTACGTCTCGGATGGAATGAAACGGACAGGCCGGGGTTGGAAATGCATAATAGCGACTGGAATGCGCAAACGCAGGCGCAAGAACGAAGGCATCTTTGAAACAGAGCGTCACTCCTTGCTTGCGGAGGCTGTGATGAGGTTGCTTGACGGCCGACGATAGCCACCCTTAACTAGTCACATAACGGCAATGTCGAAAAGCTCCCTTTCTTTCTACATACAAACGCCAATCCAAATGCAATTACCAAAGCCCTCATTTCTGCTAGCTATTCAGGCGAGACGAAGTCCGCAGTGGTTGACCCAGCCTTGATCCGGGTCAATCCATATCCGTATCGCCGTCTACGTCTCCGTCCTCATACTCACTGGCCTCGTCCTGCTCTGAATCTTCATCCTCTAGGTCGTCCAATTCGCCATCCGCATCTTCCAGGCTGTCGTTATCGTCGAGGAGTACAAATTTTTCCTGCGGCTTGGCCCGTTTCGCAGTTCCGCTTTTGTACTCCTTCGCCCGGCGCTCCCTTTCTTCCTTTTCATTCTGCTCTGCTTCCCTTCTATACATCCCCCTGAGAAACTCGAAGGGCTCAGAGTGGCTCTTGCAGAGCCTGCAGTTTTCGCAATTTTCAACTGGCGGGAGTAATTCTTTCTTCTTCATGCCCGCCATGTGGAGTGCTTTCGCGTATCCGTGGGCGCTGAGGCTACGCGGCATGGCCTCCAGAAGCTGAAGAAATGGGAGCGAATAAACTCTTTTGGTCTCCCATTCGGGCAAGAAAACTTCACGGAGTTGGAGCTTTCCCTCGTATGCATCATGCATTATAGGTAAATAGACTCTCTCTTCTGTGAACTCGCACTCCCAGATCAGCTCCGGGTTAGTCTCACGGAGGTACTGCACATGGATCTTGCATGAGAACCTCTCTGTGAGATGGTAGCCCTTCCGGTTGCAAAACTGCAGAATGGACGTTGCCAGCTGACCGACATCATGTCTATGCATAAAGGGAAGACAGCTCCATAGCTCCGCAGCTGGTGGTGGCTGTCGCGTCTCGTCGGGCTTTTCATGAATTTCCACCACGATAGCAAGCCTACAGCTATTTTCTCTTCCCGAAACACAGCCACGGATTTCTGACAGCCATTTCTCCTTTGGTTCGTCATACGCGATTTTGATCACGCAGAGCGGGCCAAGATTCTGCCATGGGACGAGGCCGAGATCAACACGAACGAAACCCTGATTAATGAATGATTCTGGTAGTGATCTCCGTCAGCCCAAATCGCAAGGCGAATGAGAGATTTACTGGGTGTTGCTTACCTTCATCGACGATCAGGCTATAGTCCATGAGTGAGTCCCCAAGCTCACTCAGCCATTTCATAAACACAGACCGTACAGCCTGGTATAAACGATTATGCTGGGCTGGAAGAGCGGCCTTTAAGGCCATTTTCATCGTGGATGCTTGAAGGTCTAGTACCTTTGTCCTGCTGATAGAGATGCTGATCTGGAATACTGCTGAAGATGCAGATTATGGGCCTGGAACCAAGAGAAAGAGAGATGATGAGGAGTTTTGATTTAAAGGTGTGTGCAAGTTTGAAAAGGTCGACAAATCCATTGTCTCCGAGTATCATGCTGTGAATAAAGGCCCAGTTTGTTACCAGCGAGGAGCACAATGATGTATAGAACGTTCCGCAATCTTCTGCCTCCAGAGGGTGCTAGCTGCTCACGCACAGGCATTTGCCCTTTATTTTGCGCAGCATTTTTTCATGCTCCTGTTGTAAGTGTTCCTCACTGTGATTCAACAGGCTGTCATTCAACAACAAACAGCATATTGATCCCCTTTCCCCGTGATAGACAATATATGTGGTTGCAGAAAACAAACAGAGCTGCCCCCTTTGTTTGGCAACAAGAAAAAACCCCAAATTAATAGTAAGAAGTGGAATAGCGATGTGCTATACCATGAACAGAGAAGAAATCACATTCACAAGCCTTTAATCATTTAGATTGAATTGTCTCTTCAGGCCCTGTATCCAAAGTGCGCCACTAGGCATGTATGAACATGCTTCATGGGATTTAGTCTAAAAACATCGCCACTCATGAAACAACAGTGGCAGCGATGCTTTTGCTAGCCTGCACGTGGATCCAAGGCCGTCCGCGCAATCCCGTCTGATCTGCTTCCAGCAGGCGATGATCCTCTCTGGGAAAACGAAAGTCCGCTGATCTTCCAGCAGGATAACCAGGAGACAAGTCCACAGCCCAGCCCCAGCGCCTGCACAAACCTGGATAAGAATACCCATTCTTTCCAGTGGTTTTGTGGGGAGTGAAGCTGAAGCCAAGTGCATGGGAATGCCAACTAACTAACTAGCTCGTTAGATAACTACCTAGTTTAACTGTTTTTTTTTAGGAATAGTATGATTGTTTACTTAAAACACACCAATGATATGAGATTTGGTGGTCTTATTCTGTACAATTTCCCTATACATGAAGAGTCACCAGCAGCAATGTGCTCCCTACTCACCATCTAGCAAAGGAACCAGTTCTGCTCTTGCTCAGCCAGAGGACTTTTGTTGCAGATCGCTTTATTGCCGTCAGGCGGAGAATCTGGGGGACGGCAACCTCCCCGCCGCCCACGGGCCGATGTTACATTAATATCTACAAGCATGTGATGAAGAACTGGGCAGCTGCATCGGATTGCTAGAGATTATTGTGCTTGCAGAGCAGTTCAAACCCAGAATATAAATAGCTGGTAGCTTCCCCAGCCGTCAAGAGCATGACCATTGTCTGGGAACCGCAGAAGGCTCCGGCTCGACATTCCACGAACCCTGTGACCGACGCCGCTCCGCCTTGTCAAATTTCAGGGACCATCCCTTCACGGCCATGCTTGCCCAGCTTTTCACAGCGCTTGCGCTGAGTGCTTGTTTTGCGGGAGCTCTCCCCACGACGCCCCGGGATGTCTCTGCCAATACGGAAGCGTGTGCGGCGGTTCACATCATGAGCGCGCGCGGCAGCAACCAGGCGGCCGGCGAGGGCTCGACGTTGGCTCCAGTGGCCACGGCGCTTGCTGCCTTATTTACCGGTGCCACACGAGAGGCCATCGTGTGGCCAGCAAAAATCATCCCATATGATACCAATTCCGCCCAAGGAACCCAGGCTGTGACTAGGCAGCTCACAGCGTATGTGAAGCGGTGCCCAAATTCGAAAATCGTCATGCTGGGCTACTCGCAAGGCGCGCATGTCATCGGTGACAGTCTGTGCGGAGGGGGCGGCGTTGCTGGCATCGGTCCCGTTACTCCTCCAATCGCCAGGGAAATTGGAAATCATGGCACGTTTCAATCCCTCCAGAGTGTGCTGCTTGATCACCGCTAACATCAGGCCTAGTGACCGCTTTTGTGGGTTTCGGGGACCCGCGACATACGGAGGGCAACTCCTACAACGTGGGGACTTCGAAGCGAAGTGGAGTAAGTCCATGGTCTCGGCAACTTTGTCTTCCATGATGATTGCTGACTGCCTCAACCCAGCTGTTCCCACGCGGACAAGCGCAGTCATGTTCAGTGTATGCCGATCGCATGCAATCGTTCTGCGACACAGGAGATTTCTTCTGTGATCGTGGAATAGTGATTGGAGTTCATCAGTGGTATATTCCGAAATACCAGGAGGCGGCCATCCAATTTATATCCAGAAAACTAGCGTGAAAGGCGACCTCGGTTAGTAATAAATACTTATACGTAGGTTATGATGATTCCGACGATATGAATATGATACATTTCGCATCACTTGCTGTTTTGATTGTCGTTAAATGCATTGCGCTTTGGAGGATTATGGGTGGATTCCTCGCCGCGGAAGGTGTCAAAGAAGCGTAAAAGCCGTTGAAACAAAAAGCTCTCTAGCTGGCTAACACCAGATCCACAAAATACCTGGGGGTTGTCAGAGGTCTCTCGCTAAATCAGCTCCTGAGCTATGCAGTGTTGTCAGCCCGAGGATCAACTTGCATTCGCGTCGAAAATAGAGAAACAGAAAAGAGTAGTGTATCACTTGGCCAGTATTATTGTAAAATTTGCTGCCGGCCAGGCTCGAGGACAATTGGTGCAAGCACCGTCCACAGTGAGTGTCAAAGCGTAGTGGCCCGCAACAGCGACATCAAGCCATCCATTCCGGATAATCACTCCCCAGCCTCTTTGGCATCACATCCCAAGCAATTCGACCTCCGTCGATAGACCCAGGGTACTTGACGCCTCTCAATTCGCCAAAACCGCTCTGCCTGGTCTCCCAGTGGTCTTCGCTCCAGCCGCCACCGTCACTGGGCAGCGGATACTCCTTTGGGATTGCATCTGCAACGGCGAATCCTGAGTCTGCGGGATACTGCCCCAGGGATTGGAGATATTTCGCGACGCCGGCGAGAGAGACGTCGACCGCGTAGGAGCCAAACCCGCCGATGACGAAATCCCGCTGGTAGACGGCGGCAAGGACCCCGGTCGCCAGGAGGTATCCCGCGCCGTGGTCGAGAGCCTGACAGGGCAGGACGCGAGCAGGGGTGGTGGTGTCAGCCGTGCTCTCGTTCCCACGGCCCGGCGACGACGCGAGGAAGTGCTCTGCCTCGGAAACGTTCATTCCAGAACACGTCTGCACCAGCGAGTCAAAGCCCCTGTAGCCGGCCCATGGCCGCGACTCGTTCGACTCCTGCGGACGCTCGTCGTAAGCGGACATGTTGGCGTACACAAGCCCCGGATTCACGGCCGCGAGATCCTCTGGCCCAAGCCCGTATTTTGCCAGACTGCCCGGTCGATAGCTTTGGATCAAGACATCAGCGCCCCGGACGAGATCGAGGAGCGTCTGCTTGTCGTCCGGCCGGCGGAAATCCAGCTGGATTGTGCGCTTGCCGCGACCGAGGTCGATATCCAGAGCGGGGAGAGCAGGGAGATCCGGGGCCGTAACCCACAGGACATCTGCCCCCAGAGCGGCCAGAGTCCTTCCAGCGACTGGAGCGGCGATGACTCGACTTAGCTCCAGCACCCGTAATCCCTTCAGCGGCCTTGGCTGCGTGCCAGGATCCAGGGCATCCGTGTAATTTCCAAAATGGCCTGCCATCCCCGCGCCGCCATCTCCGACAGTCGCAGCGTCCGGAACCGCAAACCTGTTGATATGGACGGGCTCGTCGCCCGCCGGCCAGGCTTCCCACTGGCCCATCCGCCTCAGCTTCACCACCACCGCATCGCCCTGCAACGCCGCTCTCTCCAGCTCCTCCGCATCCCAACCCTCCCGAATGACCTGAGCCACGCGCTCGCGACTCACCATGCCGTCCGGCGTCATATCGACGCCTAGGATTTCGGCAATGGCACGACGGTGATTGATCAACGCGTCGTGGACGCGCACGTAGCCGCCATCGCGCGTGAGGTACAGGCCGGATATCACGCCCCACGAGGACGGCGGCGGCTGCGAGGAGAGCGTGTAGAGCCGCTCAGAGACAAACGAGAGGGCAGCGCCGCGGGCGGAGATGGTGACGCTGGGAGGCTGTGGGAGGCGCGCGCGTGTGGAGTAGAGGAGGGCGCCGGCAAGGGTGGCGAGTGCGGTGGAGGCCTGCGCGAGATGGTCGAGTTTGTAGGAGGATGGGAAGAAGCGGTCGTGATCGGGGTCGCAGGATAGGGAGAGGGATGAGAGGGCCGAGGGTGGGAGATGGAGAGATTCCCAGATCGATCGGACGGTGGTTTGGGGCGTGAAGGACGTGCGGTTGGGGAGGCGAATAGGCATCACGGAGACTGGGATATGAGGAGTAGTTGTAAGTAGTTTAGAAACACAGCTGGAGAAGATAGGCCAGAGAAGAGTCGATGCATCGTTTATACGTTCAGCTATGGTGTTAAGCTGAGTGAATACGAGAGAGCTTCTCGTTCCGAATATCAGCCGATCAAGCCGACGGTGCCGTCAAAACGCCTTTGAAATTACTATCATCTATCTTCATCAGACTGCAATCGGCTTCACTTCGACCTCACCTCGCCCTCTCTCACCAGGCCTCTATCCCCGCCTCCCCCACGCCGCCACAGCCACACGGCCTCGGTCGCCCACGCCTTCGCACTCGCATGCCTCCCAATACCTCCACTCCGCGTCCTCACGCCCGGCTCGGTCCCTCCCTGCCCTCCGGCAGCCTCATCCAGCATAGCCGCCACGACATTCTCGCGCTCCACCACACTCCACAGGCCCTCGGCCATGGCATTCCCTTTCTCTCCAAACTCGCCGCGGCCCAGGCGGTACAGCAGACGGCCCAGGACCTGCCAGGCAAGACAGCGCTGGGCGGGCACGGCCGAGCGCGACAGGATGGCCAGTTCGGAGATGGTGTAGCCGGCGGCTTCGGGGTCGTTGGCGTGGTGGTGGAGGCCGAGCGTGGTGGGCAGGGCGAGCGCGGTGCGCGGCGCGAGCAGGGCGCCGGTGAGTGAGAAGCGCAGGGCGGCGGGCGCGAGCGACGTGGCGATGCTGTTCGGGTGGTAGGCGGAGGTGGGCGGTGTGTCGGGCGCGGAGGGTGTCAGCCAGGAGAGCGAGGAGGCGTTGTGCGGCGTCTCGGGGAAGTAGTGCGTTTGCAGGTCGGCGAGGAAGGACGGCGAGGCGGGATCGAGGTTGGGCATGGGCGAGTCGCGGAGAGGAGGTCTGGGGAAGTGGATGGGGGCGGGGGGTCGGGAGGCCGGGTAGATGTCCTGCGGCACCTGTGGAGGTGGGGTGTCGTCGTGGGAAGGGGTGTTTGCCTGGTGTATTTCGGTAGAAGCTTGGGGGATATCTTCAGTTGGAGTTTTGGTAGGAATATCAGCTGGCCGTGAGCTCTCTTCGTTAATGTTGGTTGCCTGTCGTTCTTTTGAGCCTTCTTCATCTGAGATCGTGGCTCTCTTCAGCAGCCGCTCGATGAGGGACGGCGACAGAGCCGACATCAACTCGGCACGTTCTCTCTCGATCTCAGGAGCTCCCATAGACGCCAGTCTTTGTTTATTCTCCTCGTCGATGGCGCGTCGCTCATCTGTCGCGGGGGTCGAGCGCGGTGCGTTCGCTGGCGGCGGAGTCGCGGTGGCAGCAGCATTCTGCGTCGCACGCTGTCGCCTGAATGCCGACGGAGCATTCCTCTTCCTGGGCTGCGGAAACCCTGTTGCTGTAGAAGCTAGCCGCGGAGGAGCTGGGGCGGCGGGCGCGGAGGGCTCTCGCTCTTTGATGTCGGCGACGAAGCCATGGAGGGCGGGGATGGAGCTGTGGGGAGGAGCGGGGGCGTCGTCCTCGGCGTCGGACAGGCTGACGATGAAGCGCTCGCCGCGCAGGGCCATGGCGGGACAGCGGGACAGCGGCGGCGGGCAGGCAGCGCGCGCGTTGGGTTGCGTTGGGTTGGCGAAGCTCGGTTTCGGCGGCGCGCCGACAGGTTGGGTGGGCGGCTTAAAACTCTAAATGGGCCCGGTAGCCGCCGGGGCGCCATGCCGTATCGGGGCTAGCGCGGACTGCCGGCGGTCGATCTCGAATTCGGACGAAAAGCGAAAGGCGCGAGGAGACAGCGCGCAGCGGCAGGACGGCGGCCGGGCTGCAGGGGCTGGAGCAGCGGCCGGTGTGCGGTGTGTTTGTGTGTGCCGATGCGGGCGGGCAGCGTGAAGCAACAGCAGCAGCGACAGCTCTGGCGGGCTCGATCACGGCCGGGATTACAGGGGTGAGACAGCGTGCGGCCAGCTGGCACAGCAGCAGCAGGCCAGGCCAGGCCAGACAAGCCAGGCGGGCGGGCAGCAGCGCAGCGCAGCGCAGACAGGCAGGCAAATGCCACCAGGCCGTAAGATTAGTTCCTTTTATTGCTTCTGCCAACTGCGCCGTCCTCGCCTCCCGTCGCTTGTCTTCTTCTCTCCCTCTTCCTCTCTTTCTCTCTTCTTCTTCCTCCTCCTCCTCTTCCTGCCTGCGTCTTCTCGTCTCTTCTCGCCCTTCTCGCCCTTCTCGCCCTCTCGTGTTCCAGCCGTCGCTCGCCTCTGGCTTTGCTCTTTGCTGGTCTGCGCTTTCGTGTTCCCCTCCGCCACCCGCATCCTCCACACACCCGACTTTTCCCATTTTCGCTGCGTCGCCCGTCTCGTCCATTTTTTTTCTTCGCTCCGCCCGCGTCCCCCCTGCGTCGTCGTCAGTCGTCCACCACCACCACCACCACCACCACCACCACCGCGCCTGGTGACCGCCACGCACGCCCTCGCGTCACCTGCCACAGAGCATGCCCACGGCCGGCGATGCTGCCGCCCCCGCCCTGCTGACGCACGACGCTGTAGACGCCGCTCCCGCCCTTGCGTCGTCCTCCAGCACGCTCTCCGAGTGCGAGAGCTTCGCTGCGCCCACCGTCAGCACCAACCACCACCCGCACAGCGCCGCCGGCAGCAGCAGCCACCGCGCTCTCCCCGCGGCGGATCCTGCTCGCGCCGCGCCTCCTGATCCTGCGGCGCCCACTGCCACCACCAGCACCACCACGACAGCGACCGCAACAGCGACGATGCCGGCGAGGAAGCACGACGCTCCAGCCACACCCCCGGGCGCCACCGCGCTCCAGCCACAGCCCGACGCCAAGCCCCGTCGCGTCCGAAAGCGGAAGGACGCCGACGCCAAGGACGACACGCCGCACGTGAAGCCCCGCCGCGGCCGAGCCGCCAAGGACAAGCCCGCCGTCGCCGCCCCAGCCGCCCCAGCCGCCGCTGCCGCCGCTGCCGCCGCCCCCAAGCGCGCGCGGAAGCGGCCCAAGCTGGACAACCTGCCCGCCCTGCAGCCCGCGCCCGCCCCGCGCGCCCCCGCCTCCGCCCC